>NC_057794.1:379402069-379593188 GCF_018294505.1 Triticum aestivum
ACGCTTGGCAATGTAAGAAGAACTTTTCTTGAGGAGATCATCATTGATTGCTTTTAAGAACTCATGCTCTTGCTCAAGATTGAGCTTTTTAAAGCGTAGCTTCTCATGAGCCCTTAAAAGTTCTCGATGATCTTCGAAGATAGTGTCATGAGCTAACTTAAGAGTTTTTAGTTCTTTAGTTAGAGCCTCAATCTTCTCCTTATCATTGTCATTCGTTTTATCTTGATTAGCATGATTAATTGGTCTTTCATCATAGTATTCATCACTACAGTTGTCACAAATCAAATCATCACCTAACAAGTCATCTTCATCACTATTGAAATCAACATACTCGGGGTGTGTTACCTTAGGACCTTTGGCCATGAAGCATCTTCCAATTCCTTCATTTGGTGAGTCAAATATATCGTAGGAGTTGGTTGACACAAGTGCTAGACCGGCAACACCTTCGTCTTGAGTATCTTCGGAGTCGGAGTGATAACTTCTCTCGGAGTGGCTGTCGGAGTCGGAGCCGGATACCCATTCACCAACATGAGCTTGATGTCTCCGTCTTGTGTAGCTCCTTGATGATTTTTCCTTCATTTCCGAATCCTTGCTTCTCCGTGAGTATCTTCGTTCATAACGATCATCTCTACTCCTTCTCTCTCTTGGTGGTGATCCTTTGCTTCTTCTTTTTGGGGAATCTTCTCTTCTCTTGTAGGGAGCCGTACACTCATTGGAATAGTGTCCGGGTCTTCCACAATTGTAACAGTTTCGCTATCGACTAGAAGATCTTTTGTCATTGTAGGACCTTGATTTGGAGTTTCTATATTTGCTTCTATTCTTGTAGAACTTGTTGAAGTTCTTCACCATTAAGCTCAATTCTTCATTGAAGTCTTGTTTCTCACTTGATGATGTAGGGGCTTCACATGAGGCTTTGTAGGCACCACTTGATTTGTTGTGAAGTTCCTCTTTATCCTTAAGTGACATCTCATGAGCAACAATTCTTCCAATCACTTCCGTTGGCTTGAGATCTTTGTAATTGGGCATCATTTGGATCAATGTGCACACGGTATCATATTTTCCATCCAAGGCTCTTAGGATCTTCTTAATGATGAATTTATCGGTCATCTCTTCACTTCCTAAGCCGGCAATCTCATTTGTGATGAGAGCAAGCCTAGAATACATTTCAGCGACACCTTCACCATCCTTCATCTTGAACTTGTCAAGTTGGCTTTGAAGCACATCCAACTTGGATTCCTTGACGGAGTCGGTACCTTCGTGCATATCAATCAAAGTGTCCCAAATTTCCTTTGCATTCTCAAGGCGGCTGATTTTGTTGAATTCTTCGGGGCACAATCCGTTGAAGAGAATATCACAAGCTTGAGCATTGTATTGCAACATCTTCAACTCATCCGCGGTAGCTTCACGGTTTGGTTCTCTCCCGTCAAAGAAGTCACCTTGCAAATCAACACACACAATAGCCCAAACAGCGGGGTTATGTCCAAGAATATGCATTTTCATTTTATGCTTCCAACTAGCAAAATTAGTACCATCAAAGTAAGGACCTCTACGGTGATAATTTCCCTCGCTAGACGCCATACTCTCCTAGGTTGTGAAACCAAGGCTATGACAACCAAAAGCTATGGATATCAAGCAAATGGAGACCAAAGCTCTGATACCACTTTTAGGATCGAAAGTATGTCTAGAGGGGGGGTGATTAGACTACTTGACCAAATAAAAACTTAACCTTTTCCCAATTTTAGTTCTTGGCAGATTTTAGCTATTTTAGGACAAGTCAAGCAATCATCACACAATTCAAGCAAGCATGCAAAGAGTATATTGGCAGCGGAAAGTAAAGCATGCAACTTGCAAGAATGTAAAGGGAAGGGTTTGGAGATTTCAAACGCTATTGGACACACGAATGTTTTTCCCGTGGTTCGGATAGGTGGTGCTATCCTACATCCACGTTGATGGAGACTTCAACCCACGAAGGGTAACGGTTGCGCGAGTCCACACAGGGCTCCACCCAAGGGCAACGGTTGCGCGAGTCCACGAAGGGCTCCACCCACGAAGGGTCCACGAAGAAGCAACCACCCACAAAGGGTCCACGAAGTAGCAACCTTGTCTATCCCACCATGGCCATCGCCCATGAAGGACTTGCCTCACTAGCGGTAGATCTTCACGAAGTAGGCAATCTCCTTGCCCTTACAAACTCCTTGGTTCAACTCCACAATCTTGTCGGAGGCTCCCAAGTGACACCTAGCCAATCTAGGAGACACCACTCTCCAAGAAGTAACAAATGGTGTGTAGGTAATGAACTCCTTGCTCTTGTGCTTCAAATGATAGTCTCCCCAACACTCAACTCTCTCTCATAGGATTTGGATTTGGTAGAAAGAGGATTTGAGTGGAAAGCAACTTGGGAAGGCTAGAGATCAAGATTCATATGGTAGGAATGGAATGTCTTGGTCTCAACACATGAGTAGGTGGTTCTCTCTCAGAACATATGAGTTGGAATGGTGTGTGTGTTCTGATGGCTCTCTCTTAGAATGAGAAAGAGGTGGAGGGGTATATATAGCCTCCACACAAAATCCAACCGTTACACAGTTTTCCAATCTCGGTGGGACCGAATCAATAAACTCGGTCTGACCGAAATAGTAAACCTAGTGAACGTTTGTGATTTCGGTGGGACTGACATGCAACTCGGTAGGACCGATTCGGTTAGGGTTTGGGCATAACATAATCTCGGTGAGACCGATTACACAAACTCGGTGAGACCGAGTTTGGTAATTAGCTAACTAGAGAGTTGGTCAGGCAAACTCGGTGGGACCGATTTGCTCTTTCGGTGGGACCGAGTGGAACTCGGTGAGACCGAAAAGTTACAAAGGGGAAACACTGAGTTTACATTGCAATCTCGGTGGGACCGAAAAGTTACGAAAGGGAAACAGAGAGTTTGCAACCCCATCTCGGTGGGACCGAGATCCTTATCGGTAGGACCGAATTGCTAGGGTTTGGCAGTGGCTAATGACAAGTGAAACTCGGTGGCGCCGGATAGGAAGAATCAGTAGGACCGAGTTTGGCTTAGAGTTTAGGTCATATGTGGATATGGGAAAGTAGTTGAGGATTTTGGAGCATATCACTAAGCACATGAAGCAAGAGGCTCATTAAGCAACACCTCATCCCTCCTTAATAGTATTGGCTTGTCCTATGGACTCAATGTGATCTTGGATCACTAAAATATGAAATGAAGAGTCTTGAGCTTTTGAGCTTGAGCCAATCCATTGTCCTTAGCATTTTGAGGGTTCCACTTTCATATCCATGCCATGCCAATCATTGAGCTTTCCTGAAATAATCATCTTGGAATAGCATTAGCTCAATGAGCTATATGTTGTTATGAATTACCAAAACCACCTAGGGATAGTTGCACTTTCACGAACACGCCCAGCCCTTTAATTCTGCCCACCCATAGCCACTAATGTCTCAAAGTATAATTATGTCTCTCACACATATGCCTAAGGTTAACTCGAATTCCTGAACCATATGAATAGATACAATGGGATTCTAGCAGAGCACCTTTTGTTTTGAGTTTTCGCTCGCTCTCTCTCTCTCTCTGTGTCTCTCTCTCTCTCACACACACACACAATCACATGCGCGCGCACACATAGACATTGTTTCTCGCTTCATTTTTTCATGCACTTGCATGCACACCGTTTGTTTATCTCCGTGATGCTTTAAGTATGCCTCGAACACATGCAATCCACCTATCCCTTAATATAGATACGTGTCAACCAAACTCCTTCTCCCTACTAGCAAGATGCCCATGAGTTGCACGTAACATCAAGATACATTTGTATGAGTAGTTTATCTTGTGGGAGAAAAGGATGAACAAGGGGATGTCTTATTTGCAAATGTGGAGAGGGGTGTGGGTATCTTTTTGCAAAATTGCCATAGTTTCCTTCCTATCCGTCGGATATAAATTTGATGGCCTATATTGCAGGATGACAGGCACACAATCATCACCAACTCTGTTTTTTTATAAGAGTAGAGATATGTAATTGTCACTGCCCCCCAACACCCACACACACATTTCCTGACACCGAAGGAGTAGGGTGACACTTCAATCTTGATACTAATCTATCGAGTGGCTTCTCTCTCAAACACACACACACACTACCCGACACCGAAGGAGTAGGGTGGCACCTTGATTTTGATAGTAATCTATCTACTCCTCTTTCAAACATGCACGCATACACATACACACACACTCGCTAGTTGTGCCTCTGTGCCTACCACGCACACTCTCGATACGTCTTTCTCTCCCTCCCCACCCCACCCCAACAATGACAGTACAAGGGTGACAACTCGATTTGATCTTAATCTGTTAATTGGTTTCTCTCTCAAACATTGTGTCTCTGTGCCTCGCTCAGACACACTTGATACGTCTTTTTCTCCGTAACCCCCTCGATATGTAGGCTTCTCATGCACGCACAGCTGTAGTCATGATGATGCTGAACCTAGTGTGCCTTGTTTTTACCGGTCTCATGTGATAGTTTTCACCCTGTTTTCTGTTAATTAACAAGGCAACCTTTTCTTTATTACTACTAGTGAATCTGAAATCATTCGGTGCAGACATAAAATATATCACTTCAACCCCATTATCGCAGAATCTGAAATCATTCGGTGCAGACATAAAATATATCACTTTAACCCCATTATCGCAGTAACTATTTTAAAAGAAACTAGCTAGATGCCCGTGCGTTGCACGGAACATCAAGATGCATTTGTATGAGTAGTTTATCTTGTGAGATAAAAGGATGAACGAGGGAAGTCCTTATTTGCAAACAAGGAGAGGGGTGTGGGTATCTTTTTGCAAAATTGCCATAGTTTCCTTCCTATCCGTTAGATATAAATCCAACGGCCTATACTACAGGATGGCACGCACACCATCATCACCAACTCTGTTTTCTACTCCCTCCATTCCTAAATAGTTGTCTTTTTGGAGATTTCAACAAGTGACTACATACAGAGCAAAATGAGTGAATCTACACTCTAAAATATGTCTACATACACATCCGTATGTGGTAGTCCATTTGAAATCTGAAAAGGACAAATATTTAGGAACTGAGGGAGTATAAGAGTAGACATGGAGATATATCTCTAGCATGGTCCACAACAAAAATATGCTGGACTGGTTAGCGCCGGATGCTCGCAACATGATGACCTGAGTTCGAATTATGTCTTTAACATTAGATTTTTATATTATATATTACTTATTTAATATACATTTCTTTCGCTACTGTACTGACAGTGGAACCCACAAAGTACTTAGAATACAAGATTAAGGATGGACTTGTCTCTACTCTTATAAAAAACCAAGTTGGTGATGATGGTGTGCCTACCATCTTGTAATATAGACCGTCCGATCTATATTTGACGGATACAAAGAAAACTATGACAATTTTACAAAAGATACCCGCACCTCTCTCCAGATTTACAATCCAGCATGGTGGCCGCTACCACCAGCCGGTGCCGTCCATCCCCATGCCTTCACCCAGTCCGACCACCAGTCACCACCAAGCTCCACTCCTCCTCACCTTATCTCTCATCTTTCATTTTTTTGATGAAATTCTCGAGATACCATTTTTTCAATAAAAATTTTGAGATATCATTAGTTTTTACACATGGTATTACTCCTGCATGGGTCAATCACAACATGTGTTCTGTAAAAAATGCATCTTGATGTTCCGTGCAATGCACGGGCATCTTGCTAGTTTCTTTTTAACTTTCTGTACGAAGCTGTAGCCACCCTGCAAGTCACGTGTACACTGTACATGCAATTAACTTTTTATAGAGGGAGAATCATACACGCAATCATTGTTGCACGCCGGTGCTATACAAACGGTTTTAAACCCCTTTCCACGACAACATTTGGAACTGGCGCCAAGTGAGTGTGGGCGATAGGGGGGTCCTTCCCACATGACCCAGAAACCATCGGGGATATGCCCTCCTGGCGCACACGCTCGGCAAAATGAGGTCGTGTGCGACCAGCGAGCGCTCAAATACAGAAATACGTATAATAGAGCTAAATAATACAATTATACATGCAAAATTGTTTCCGGTCGCAAGTACATCCCACACAGTCAGTCCCCGCTAAACGTTTCCGTTCGGATGTACATTCCACACAGTCGCTCCAAGGAAAACGTTTCCGTTCATAGGTACATCACACACAATTTTTCCCAGTTAAATCATTTGTGACAGCGTTGCCATTGCACATGATATTAATATTTTATTGTTTGCGTTATTGAATGCATCACACCCGGTGCGTAGAAGAAACTGTGTGGCAAAGGCTGTCCATCACACACAGGTTTTATGTAGTAAACGTTTGCGCAAGGTGGCCTAACGCAAATAGTTTTCAAGAGAAAGTTGTGTGTGCAGTGGAGATTGATCGCACACGTAGTGGATCCTAGAAACATTTCTGATCTCCACGTATATTGTAGACGTTTCGCTTTCGTAAACTGTGTGTAGTGTACTCCCTAATTACTCCCTAATTTAAAAATCACATGTTTTGAATTTGAAAGTAGGCAATCACTTATTTCATATCCAACCATGTTTATTACAAATATAGGTTAAACCACAAATGCATAATTCGATGCACAAGTACATATACTGAAGAACTACAGAAGCACCATGTAAAGAATGATGAACCACAGTTGTACTAAAGACTATAAAGAGAGAGGCGAAAGACATTCTGGTTGCTTGAGAAGGTGAAGTGGAATGCCCATATTGTGACCTCCTCCATGCGTAATGTGCGCACGACTCTAGGCCAACCCCTTGTGATGGTTGCCCGTCCATCCTGCACTGTCTTCATTAGGACTTCTTGATGCTCATTGTGGTCTGGATGAAATACTTTAACCTTCATTACATGTCCACCAATCATGTACTTTGTGAGGTAATCTTCATTGAACTGCTTCGGGAACCACTGGGAACGAAAAAGGTTCAGACATTGTTGTCTAACAACTCATTATGGACAGTAAAAGGAGAGGGCTGCAAAGTTTGTAGTTACCATCCTACAACTCACTGTTGTGTTGGATAGAGCATATACATGTAATTTTCTTGGTACCATTCGTATATGTTTGCTAATAATCCTTATTAGTTTCCTCACTTGATGCTTGTTCATCAATATCTCATTGCCCCATACGCAAAAAGGGTCGATACGTGGATCCTTGCCAAGGGCATATGTACCTACAAGAAACAAGTCTATATTAGAAGCTAACTAGTGTCCAGGCCTGGATCTATATGCACTACATTATGGAACGATGGGGGAAGTACAAGCCGAGGGATGAAGCTAACCTTGGCGGAAAATGGTGGCCACTCCCGTTGTTGTCGTGCATAAGTAGTGGAAAGGCATGATAAGTATAGAAACCTTAACATCAAACAAATATAGTAAAGGTAAACAACATCATCTCCAAATGATAGCTTGAATGTGTTGGTTTCAGCATGCTGTTAAAGCAGATATAAAATGGAAGGTAATGTTACCAGCAGCAGACTTAACAACCATCAAATATTTTAATTCAAACTGGTATTGTTGAAAATGAATAGAACGTACGTAATGCTTAAATATCACACTAGATAAATGTGTAAAACTGAAATAAAGGGCATGTGTTAACTACACCAGGAATAACTGGAACCAAATATAGCCATTCAAAGGTATTGATGTAGTCGAGCGACACAGTTCCGACTTGCACATAATGAACAACACATTGTGAATGACTGAAATAAACAAGTCATAAGTGACCAGTACAACAACCAAATATAGCCATTGAAAAATGGACAAAGTTTCACTGCAACCAACCTAAGAAGCAAATACAGATAAATAGGGCATATGCTTGAAAACTGGAGAAATGCTCACTGCAACCAACCTAACAAGCAGATAAAGATAAACAAGGCATCTGCTTGATAACATGACAAATGCTAAAAAAGCAACCTAACAACCAAATACAGATAAACAAGGCATCTGCTTGATAACTGGGCAAACGCTAAAAAAAGCAACCTAACAACCAAATACAGATAAACAAGGCATCTGCTTAATAACTGGACAAATGCTCACTGCAACCAAACTAAGAGCCAAATACATATAAATAAGGCATCTGCTTGATAACTAGAAAAATGCTCACTCTAACCAACCTAACAACCAAATACAGATAAACAAGGCATCTACTCACTATAAACAACCAAATATAGCCATTCGTGAAACTGAAGTGGACAATTCATACTTAAACATCACATAGACCTATTGAATAATACATTTTTGCATAACTGAAACAATTAAACACGACACAGTTAAAGCACTGCACCGCAAATGCTACTACAACAACGGGTACGGGTTGGCAATCTAGAAAAGGTAAGATTTGCTGATAAAATGTTGCCTCACATTTCATGAACGGGATCCTTCCAGTTGGAAGAGCACAGACCCATGGTGCGCTCTTTGATGTCACAGATGGGCTGTTTTACCTTGGAAGAACCTCCGTGGGTGCCCTCCTCATGGTCGTGGTCAATGAGATTTGACTTCGCAATTGAGGATCCCAAGCCGCCGCCGTAGTACATGTCCTTCAAAAATGACAAAATGGGCTCAATGGCGTATAAAGCTCGCAAATCCTTGACCGCTTGGCGGAGGAGATCAGCGGCAGGGTCGTCGAAGAGATCGACGGCGGTTGAACCAGAGGGGTTGGGGATGGACCACTTAACCTGTGACATGGCCCGCGTGAAGCCGTCGGTGTGGACGAGCTTGATGTCGTAGCCAGCTTCCCCGAGATATAGTAATACGCTAGCCCGCTGACATGAAGCCTTCGGCATGGCAACATAGTCAACGTCTTCGTCGGCTTCCGCAATGACGTGTTGCTTAGGGATCGACAGGTCGGGGCAAACGGCGGCCACCTCGCCAACGTCCGTCGGAGAGGCCATGATAAACCTCTTCTTGGTCGAACGCTCGTCGGGCTCCCCGGGATACATGGTCGAGCTTAGGCCGCGACATTCTGGAGCAGGGGATGTGGATCTGGCGGGGAGGGACACCGCAGGCCTCATCTAAAAACTTAGGGGAGCGGGGAGACGGTATGGGAATCGCTGGGTAACCTGAACTTTATTATCTAAGCTAGGAGGAACGGGCAGACTGGCAGGGGTTGGCGGTGGCGCCGGCGGCAGCGGCAGCCGTGAGCTAGGGTTCGATGGGGGAGGGGGGCAGGTAGGGGACTGTGGAGGTTGGTGTTTGAGGATACGCCGCAGCTACTAAAATATTTAGTAATTGTGGGTGGAGATGGTGGTGGACGAGGGAGGGAGACGATTCAAATGCCTCGGCTATTGCAATTTTACTATAAGGTCGATGCTGGAGGAGTGTGGGTGATGGTTGAAGTACGGCGGCTACTAAAATTTGGGTAAAGGAATTGATGCGGGGCGGGAGTGCCCAAGATCGCGTACGGTCCAATAACAATACGCGTGTATGATAATAAGGAAAAGTGGCGCGGATCGGCCGATTTTTGCAACGCTCAAGGCGGGTAGTTTGTTTTTTTATATTTCTAGCTAGCTGGTCTATCACACATGGTTCGTCCAAATTTCCAAATAAACTTACCCACCTTTAGCTTGCACAGGTGGTGGTTTTACAGCGCACTTGCATCGCATACGGTTAAGCCAGTACCTCCACCCTTTGCTCGCGATTGCGTGGTCATGGTGATTTCAGTGCACTTGCATCGCACATGGTTGAGACAATACATGAACCTGAATTTGCTCGCGCTTGCGCGGCGGTGGTGATTTCAGTGCACTTGCATCGCACGCGGTTGAGCCAGTAACTCCACCTTAATTTGCTCGTGCTTGCGCGGCCGTGGTGATTTCAGCGCACTTGTATCGCACATGGTTGAGCCAATACCTCCACCCTAATTTGCTCGCGCTTGCGCAGACGAGGTGATTCACATCGCACTTGTATCACACACGGTTAATTAAGATATTATACCCCGTGTCCGTTGAGCGTCATCGGAGTATTTGCAGCAAAAAATAACGTTAGAGAGGGTCAAAAGACATCCACACCATCATGTGGCCCAAATATATATGAGTGAAAAGGGTGGTATTTGATGTTCAAAATTCCAATGCACAACTTTGACCGCGCGGGCCCATGGTTGGGCGAGTCGTTGAAGATCAATGAGAGGGGCCAAAAGTCAAGAACCACCTGGAAGTGGCCAAATATATGTATGAATATTGGGGATGTTTAGAACTTTAAATACATCATGCATAACTTTGGTGGCACCTACCTCGCAAACTCGAAAGCACCCTAACAACCACCTAGCTAGGATATATATAATGACATAATGTCGTACCTAGCTAGGATGCTCGGCCCACCACCTCCCACTTCGTGTCAGCGGGGCGGATGCACATAATGATCGATACTTTGGTCATACATGCATGTCTCCATGACCTACCATAATTAAGACGGACCAATGAATCTATCATTTGGTCAAATGACAATTGTTGTTGTCGATAAACCGCTTGGGCCAATAGATTGAACCATGATAAAAATCGCACGAGAGGGACCACAAAACCAGCACCTCTTGCATGCGGCCCAAAATGATGTACGTTGGGAAGGGGTGATGTATGTTTTCAATATAGAATAATGTACAATTTAGATGTGGTGCCTACCTCTCTATACAGACAACAACCATGAAGGCAAGGTAGTTAAGGATGAGATACATAGGGTTTGATGTAGGTTGAACCCAGCAATCCGAGCATGTGGGAGGGAATCTTGACAACGCATGAGCTCGAGCTTTGGTTGAGCGACATGTGACGGTGACCGGCCCTAACACGAACAAGGAGGAATCCATTCATGGCCAACACATAATATCCCTCATTATCGGTCAAAGGGATGATATATATACACTCGGGGAGCCCACATATATGTGAGTCCTCACAAAAAACCGCACAAGGGAGACATGGTCGATCAGAAGACCCCGTATACACTGCATGCGGCTCGAAAATATGTATGGGTACGGTGGTGTGTGATGTGTTTAAATCCCAAATGCACAACTTTGATGGGCCACCACAACTACATTACAAACCGAACATTGTACCCGACTCCAAGCCTGGTTCAATATGTACAATGTCAGTTTCCCAACTTCGAGGCAGCGATGGGAGGGGGGGTCATCCCACGCATGCGCTCAAACTTTATTTGGTCTAGCATGGGGAACATCTACATATATATGTAGATCTATACACCTATATAGTGTGCGAATAACTTTGAAAGTTGGTCATTGGATGAAGCCAATCCGACGGTACAGAGATGGCAAATCCGAGCACTACTGTCCGTTGGATATCATCTACATTCCACCAGATTCTGCCACATGCATGTACAATCTAGAAGACTGCATGGTTGAACTTAAGTATAATGCACAAACCTCAAAACACAAGCACTTCTCCTTTGTTCTCTAGAATCTTCCATATCTTAATTGCCCAAACCTTTTTTTTCTAAATGAATTGTCACCTTTTGTTTTTACCTTTACAATGCACAATTCCATGAATCTTAAAATCGATTCTTTTATAAAACTAATTGATTTTGGACAAGATGTACTATAAGAATTAAACGAACATCTACATCATGCATATATGACTCAAATCTTACATGTTGTAGCGTGGTATTTATTCATAATTTGGTTACCAAATCTCATGCGTGCAATGCACGTGTAACTTACTAGTATCAATAGGAAACCATCATGGTCAAACCCTTCTCGTTGCTAGGTCAAAGGGATAGATTGTGTGGGGCCCCTAATTGTCGGTAAAGTATAGTATATATACCTGGGCGAGCGCACAGATATGTGCCGCGTCTATAAGCCGCACAAGGGAGACATGCTCGAGAAGAACACCCTGCCCCTATACCCTGCATGCGACCCGAGAAAGGTTTATATAATCGCCATACATGTCAAGTCAATCATTCTTTAATTTTTTAGAGGAAAAAATAACCCATAAAAACATAGTAGGTTTATATAATCGCCATGACAAGTCTGGTCAATCATTCTTTAATTTTTTAGAGCAAAAAATAACCCATAAAACATAGTCTACAAATTAGCAAAACAAGGATCCCAAGGTTATATAATTGCCATGATAGGTCACTATAGAGATATATTAATATATATCTATAATGACTATGTCATAGCATTTAAATGAAGCTTGAGATATGCAACTTCCCACCGGGTCACCCATCCTTGGACTACTCCAGCCCGAGTATGCATAACTTCTGCGTTCTATTCGACTAGGCTAGCGGATGGGAAGCCGACCCTTGCTGATAAGAATTGCCTCCTTGCCATTAAGGCGTTTCACGATGTCGAAAGGGCTCAGGGTTTCCGTTTGATCTTGGAGTATCCAGCGGTGCACACGTACGATCCGTGGGGTTTGGGTTCTGGCTAATCAGAACACACGACTTAGATCGCATGTGTAGCAAAGGGGGGGCATTGGCCAAGGTTTGGTAGGCACATGACTTTCGTGTGTGAACCGTGTGCTATTTCAAAACTTTTTTTGGAGGGGCTATTTGAAAACATTTACATGTGCTGTCAAAAGGGATGAGGATCGCCGTTCGATCAAGGAGAATCTAACGGTGCAGATGTATGATCCGTGGGGTTTGGGTTCTGGCCAATCAGAATGCACGACTCAGATCACGCGCGTAGGAGGGGGGATATCATACGGAAACCAACATTCGGTGGAAACCGGTGAAAACCATGAGAAAAAGATGTTTTGAAGTAAAAAAAATAGAAAAATGCCGGATGTTAAGAGGATGATGTTTTATTGCCACACAAAAATTCAAGTTGAAGCACATTACGAGATGTGAGCTATGAAAATTACAAAATCAGTGTTGAATAGTGTCGAATAGTAATGTCACTATTCAGGGCTGAATTTTTCTTTTTCATAGCTCACACCTCGTAATGTTTTTCAACTTGAAATTATGTGTCGCAATAAAACAACACCTTCTTAACATCCCACATTTTTTTTTAGATTTTTATGAAACTTTAAAATATGGTTTCCACGAAGTTTTCATTGAATATCGGCTTTCGCGAGTGAATCGTGTGCTATTTGAAAACATTTCGTGAGAAGAATCTCGGTTTTTAAATCGCCGTAAATCCAAAACTAAGCCGAAAATCGTGAAACCTGGCATGGTGTCACGACATGGCATTTATATGTCAAGAATTTTTTTTTCGTCCATTGTGGCGCAAGTTTTATTACAAGCCTCTTACAAACCGGAGCTTTTCTCAAAGGAGCCTCGTGGTTCCGATGGGGAAACGTGTCCCCATTGTGGGTGAAATGTAATAACTGCCACTTTTCACCTTGTATTTTCTTCTATGGGCGACATGGAACGACATGATATCCGTGCTAAAATTTAAACTTATTCAGGGTTCGTTTGACCTTTTTATACACTAATTGAGTTTCCTAGGCATTTAATGTCCATAATTCAAATTTGAACTAAAAATACATGCTCCAGTTCACCAAAATGGCTAGAAAAATTATACATGTGTCCTTGGGTGCATGTTTAGGTCCCATGCTAGGAATGGGAACAAATTATAACCGTACCGGTGTCATGGCTCGTCCTCAAACATTTAGAAGAATCTCAGGTTTTAAGTTCCCATAAATCCAAAACATACCAGAAAGTCATCAAAGGTGGCATGGTGTCATGTCATGGCACATATATGTCGTGGTAAAAACATTGTCCAATTTGGGCCAAGCTTTATTACAAACCTCTTACAAAAACTGGAGCTTCTCTCAAAGAAGCCTCGTGGTTCCGATAGGGAAACGTGTTCCCCTTGTGGGCAAAACGTAATCATTGCCTCTTTTTGCCTTGTATTTTGTTCCACGGGCAACATGGATTGACATGATATCCGTGCTGAAATTTAAACTTATTCAGGGTTCGTTCGGCCTTTTTATACACTAATTGAGTTTCCTAGGAATTTAATGTCCATAATTCAAATCTGAACTTCAAATACATGCTCCAGTTCACCAAAATGGCTAGAAAAATTATACATGTGTCGTTGGGTTCATGTTTAGGTCTCATGCCAGGAATGGGAATGAATTACAACCGTACCAGTGTCCTGGCTCGTCCTCAAACATTTCGAATCTCGGTTTTTAAGTCCCCATAAATCCTAAACTCACCAGAAAGTCATCAAAGGTGGCATGGTGTCATGTCATGTCACATATATGTCATGGTAAAAACATTGCCAATTTGGGCCATGCTTTATTACAAACCTCTTACAAATCGGAGCCTGTCGCAAGAACCCTCATGGTTTTGATAGGGAAATGTGTCCCCTTGTGGGCCAAATGATAATTACTCCCTCTTCTAGCCTCGTATTTTCTTCTACATGCGACAAAGAACAGCTGGAGATTCGCGCTAAACTTTGAAATCATTCAGGGTTCATTTGACCTTTTTTATTCATTAATTGAGTTTCCTCGGCATTTTAATGTCCATAATTCAAATCTGAACTACAAATACATGCTACAATGCACCAAAATGGCTAGAAAAAACGTACATGTTTCCTTGGGGTGCATGTTTAGGTCCCACGGAACGAATGGGAACAAATTCAACCGTCTCGCCATCCTGACTTGGCCACAAACATTGTGAATCTTGGTTTTTAAATCTCTGTAAATCCAAAACTCACCAGGAAATCATGAAACTTGGCATGGTGTCACAACATGGTACATATAATTGTCCAATTTGGGCAAAGCTATATTACAAGCCTTCTACAAACCAGAGCCTTTCGCAACCCTCCTGGTTCCGGTAGGGAAACATGACCCTCTTGTGGGCGAAACAATAATCGCTGCCTCTTCTCTCCTTGTACTTTGTTTTCTACAGGCAACATAGAATAACAGGATTGTCAGGCTGAAATTTGAAACTATTCAGGGTTCGTTTGGCCATTGTATATATATTACTAATTACTAAGTTTTCTATGCATTTAATGTAGTCCATAATTCAAATTTGAACTACAACCACATGCTTCAGTGAAGCAAAATGGGTGGGAAATCATACATGTGTCATTGGGTGCATGTTTAGGTCTCATTTAAGGAATGGGAATGAATTACAAACTTGTTGTCGTCCTGAAACATTGAGAATCTTGGTTTTTAAATCCCAGTAAATCAAAAAGTCACCCAAAAACATGAAACTTAGCATGGTTTCATGACATGGCACATATATGCCGTGGTAATAAAATCGTCCAGTTTGAGAAGAGGCGCACACATTAGTAACCAACGAAGTCCTTTCTGAAACAAAAAGCTGACACGTTAATATCGCAAACGATTGTATTATATTAACCGTGTCGAAATTTAACCATGCTCTGTGGTCTGCGTGTAGCTGTTTGATTAGATGGGACGAGCGCGAGAAGTCCGCCGTGCAGGCTCGACGGGACGCGTGCGAGCAGTCCGCCGTGCAGGCTCGACGGGACGCGTGCATCCTGTCCACCTCGCAGGCTCGACGGGACATGTGCGAGCAGCAAGGCCGCCCATGCTCATCGAGAAGCGATCTCTTTGACATCCATGCACCAGCCACCGCCCGCCTCGCTCACAACTTCTCCATTAATGGATTAATTAAAGCACCTGGATGGAGGGTGTTTGCTTGTGATCCCATGGCAGCATTTGGTTTGTTCGTGTTTTCAACTCGTATTCCGCCCTAATTTAAATTGCCAGATAGGGAAACGGATAATACGATGCTACCTCTTGAGCATGCACTAGTTTTCCCTTGAAGAGGAAAGGGTGATGCAGCAAAGTAGTGTAAGTATTTCCCTCAGTTTTGAGAACCAAGGTATCAATACAGTAGGAGACTACATGCAAATCGCCTAGTACCTGCACAAACAAATAAGAACCTTGCAACCAACCTGATAAAGGGGCTGTCAATCCCTTCAAGGCCACTTGCAAAAGTGAGATCTGATAAAAATAATAAGATAAATATTTTTGGTATTTTTGTTGTATAGATTGGAAAATAAAGATTTCAAAATAAATAGTAAACTAGAATTGTAGATCAGAAACTTATATGATGTAAAGTAGACCCGGGGCCCATAGGTTTCACTAGTGGCTTCTGTCATGATAGCATATATTATGGTGGGTGAACAAATTACTGCCGAGCAATTGATAGAAGAGCACATAGTTATGAGAATATCTAGGCAATGATTATGAAATATAGGCATCACGTCTGTGTTAAGTAGACCGAAACGATTCTGCATCTACTACTATTACTCCACACATTGACCGCTATCCAGCATGCGTCTAGAGTATTAAGTTCATAAGAACAGAGTAACCCATTAGGCAAGATGACATGATGTAGAGGGATAAACTCAAGAAATATGATATAAACCCAATATTTTTATCCTCAGTGGCAACAATCCAATACATGCCTTGCTGCCCCTGCTGTCAGTGGGAAAGGACACCGCAAGATTGAACCCAAAGCTAAGCACTTCTCCCATTGCAAGAAAGATCAATCTAATAGGCCAAACCAAACTGATAATTCGAAGAGACTTGCAAAGATATCAAATCATGCATAAAAGAATTCAGAGAAGAATCAAATATTGTTCATAGATAAACTTGATCATAAACCCACAATTCATCGGATCTCGGCAAACACACCTCAAAAATTATTGCATCAAATACATCTCCAAGAACATCGAGGAGAATTTTGTATTGAGAACCAAAGAGAGAGAAGAAGCCATATAGCTAATAACTATGGACCAGAAGGTCCATGGTAAACTACTCACACATCATTGGAGAGGCTATGGTGTTGATGTAGAAGCCCTCCGTGATCGAATCCCCCTCCGGCAGATCGCCGGAAAAGGTCCCCAGATGGGATCTCACGGGTACAGAAGGTTGCGGCGTTGGAAAAGTGGTTTCGGGGATCCCCTCGATGTTTTCAGGGTATAAGAGTATATATAGGCAAAAGAAGTAGGTCGGTGGAGCTACGAGGGGCCCACGAGGGTGGGGGCGCGCCGCCCTACCTCGTGGTCACCTCATTGCTTCCTTGACCTCCACTCCAAGTCTCCTGGACTGCATTTGTTCCAAAAAATATCCTCGCGAAGGTTTCATTCTGTTTGGATTCTGTTTAATATTCGTTTTCCGCGAAACACTCAAATAGGCAAAAAAATAGCAATTTGCACTGGGCCTTCGGTTAATAGGTTAGTCCCAAAAATAATATAAAAGTGCATATTAAAGCCCATTAAAATTCCATAACAGATAATGAGCATGGAACAATAAAAAATTATAAATACGTTGGAGACGTATCAAGCATCCCCAAGCTTAATTCCTGCTCGTCTTCGAGGTAAATGATAAATCAGAATTTTCTATGTGGAATGCTACAGAACATAATTTTCAATGTAATTTTCTTTATTGTGGAATGAATATTCAGATATGAAAGATTCAAGACAAAAGTTTAATATTGACAAAAAACAATAATACTTCAAGCATACTAACCAAGCAATTGTGCCTTCTCAAAATAACATGGCCAAAGAAAGCTATCCCTACAAAATCATATAGTCTGGCTATGCTCTATCTTCATCACACAAAATATTTCAATCATGCACAACCCCGGTTGACAAGCCAATCAATTGTTTCATACTTTTGATGTTCTCAAATTTTTTCAATCTTCACGCAATACATGAGCGTGAGCCATGGACATAGCACTATAGGTGGAATAGAATGGTGGTTGTGGAGAAGACAAAAAGGAGAAGATAGTCTCACATCAACTAGGCATATCAACGGGCTATGGAGATGCCCATTAATAGATATTAATGTTAGTGAGTAGGGATTGCCATGCAACGGATGCACTAGATCTATAAGTATATGAAAGCACAACAAAAGAAACTAAGTGGTTGTGCATCCAACTTGCTTGCTCACGAAGACCTAGGGAATTTTGAGGAAGCCCATCATTGGAATATACAAGCCAAGTTCTATAATGAAAAATTTCCACTAGTATATGAAAGTGACAACATAAGAGACTCTCTATCACGAAGATCATGGTGCTACTTTGAAGCACAAGTGTGGAAAAAGGATAGTAGCATTGCCCCTTCTCTCTTTTTCTCTCATTTTTTTAATTTGGGCCTTTTCTCTCTTTTTTATGGCCTCTTTTTTTCGTCTAGAGTCTCATCCCGACTTGTGGGGGAATCATAGTCTCCGTCATTCTTTGCTCACTGGGACAATGCTCTAATAATGATGATCATCACACTTTTATTTACTTACAACTCAAGAATTACAACTCGATACTTAGAACAAAATATGACTCTATGTGAATGCCTCCGGCGGTGTACCGGGATGTGCGATGAATCAAGAGTAACATGTATGAAAAATTATGAACGGTGGCTTTGCCACAAATACGATGTCAACTACATGATCATGCAAAGCAATATGGCATTCATGGAGTGTGTCATAATAAACGAAACGGTGGAAAGTTGCATGGCAATATATCTTGGAATGGCTATGGAAATGCCATAATAGGTAGGTATGGTGGCTGTTTTGAGGAAGGTAAATGGTGGGTTTATGGTACCGGCGAAAGTTGCGCGGTACTACAGAGGCTAGCAATGGTAGAAGGGTGAGAGTGCGTATAATCCATGGACTCAACATTAGTCATAAAGAACTCACATACTTATTGCAAAAATCTATTAGTTATCGAATGAAGTATTACATGCATGCTCCTAGGGGGATAGATTGGTAGGAAATGACCATCGCTCGTCCCCGACCGCCACTCATAAGGAAGACAATCAAAAAATAAATCATGCTCTGACTTCATCACATAACGGTTCACCATACGTGCATGCTACTGGAATCCCAAACTTTAACACAAGTATCTCTCAAATTCACAACTACTCAACTAGCATGACTCTAATATCACCATCTTCATATCCCAAAACAATCATCAAGTATCAAACTTCTCATAGTATTCAATGCACTAATTTCTTAACCAAAGAAAATTACCATGCTATTCTAAAAGACTCTCAAAATAATGTAAGTGAAGCATGAGAAATCAATAATTTCTATAAAATAAAACCACCACCGTGCTCTAAGAAGGTATAAGTGAATCACTAGAGCAAAATTATCTAGCTCAAAAGATATAAGTGAAGCACATAGAGTATTCTAATAAATTCCGATTCATGTGTGTCTCTCTCAAAAGTGTGTACAGCAAGGATGATTGTGTTAAACTAAAAAGCAAAGACTCAAATCATACAAGACGCTCCAAGCAAAACACATATCATGTGGTGCATAAAAATATAGCCTCACGTAAAGTTACCGATAGAGGAATGATGTCTACTACACAACCTTCTTCTTGTAGACGTTGTTGGGCCTCCAAGTGCAGAGGTTTGTAGGACAGTAGTAAATTTCCCTCAAGTGGATGACCTAAGGTTTATCAATCCGTGGGAGGCATAGGATGAAGATGATCTCTCTCAAACAACCCTGCAACCAAATAACAAAGAGTCTCTTGTGTCCCCAACACACCCAATACAATGGTAAATTGTATAGGTGCACTAGTTCGGCGAAGAGATGGTGATACAAGTGTAACATGGATGATATATATGAGTACTTGTAATCTGAAAATATAAAAACAGCAAGGTAACTAATGATAAAAGTGAGCGTAAACGGTATTGCAATGCTAGGAAACAAGGCCTAGGGTTCATACTTTCACTAGTGCAAGTTCTCTCAATAATAATAACATAATTGGATCATATAACTATCCCTCAACATGCAACAAAGAGGCACTCCAAAGTCACTAATAGCAGAGAACAAACGAAGAGATTATGGTAGGGTACGAAACCACCACAAAGTTATCCTTTCTGATCGATCTATTCAAGAGTCTGTAGTAAAATAAGACGAAGCTATTCTTTGCCGTTCAATCTATCATAGAGTTCGTACTAGAATAACACCTTAAGACACAAATCAACCAAAACCCTAATGTCACCTGGACACTCCAATGTCACCTCAAGTATCCGTGGGTATGATTATACGATATGCATCACACAATCTCAGATTCATCTATTTAACCAACACAAAGTACTTCAAAGAGTGCCCCAAAGTTTCTACCGGAGAGTTAAGACGAAAACGTGTGCCAACCCCTATGCATAAGTTCATGAGGTCACGGAACTCGCAAGTTGATCGCCAAAACATACATCAAGTGGATCATGTGATATCCCATTGTCACCATAGATAAGCACATGCAAGACATACATCAAGTGTTCTCAAATCCTTAAAGACTCAATCCGATAAGATAACTTCAAAGGGAAAACTCAGTTCATCACAAGAGAGTAGAGGGGGAGAAACATCATAAGATCCAAATATAATAGCAAAGCTCGTGATACATCAAGATCGTGCCGACTCAAGAACACGAGAGAGAGGGATCAAACACATAGCTACTGGTACATACCCTCAGCCCCGAGGGTGAACTACTCCCTCCTCATCATGGAGAGCGCCAGGATGATGAAGATGGCTACCGGAGAGGGATTCCCCCTCCGGCAGTGTGCCGAAACAGGTCTAGATTGGTTTTCGGTGGCTACGAAGGCTTTTGGCGACGGAACTCCCGATATATTATGTTCCCCGATGTTTTTTGGGTATATGGACATATATAGGTGAAAGAAGTCGGTTAGGGGAGCCACGAGGGTGGGGGCGCACCCAGGGGGTAGGCGTGCCTCCCTGCCTCGTGGCCACCTCGGAGCTTCCCTGACGTCTACTCCAAGTCTCCTGGATTGCTTCCATTCCAAAAATAACTCTCCCGAAGGTTTCATTCCGTTTCGACCCGGTTTGATATCCCTTTTCTTCGAAACACTGAAACATGCAAGAAAACAACAATTTGGGTTGGGCCTCCGGTTAATAGGTTAGTCCCAAAAATAAAATAGAAGTGTTTAGTAAAGCCCATAAACATCCAAAACAGATAATATAAAAGCATGAAACAATCAAAAATTATAGATATGTTGGAGACGTATCAAGCATCCCCAAGCTTAATTCTTGCTCGTCCTCGAGTAGGTAAATAATAAAAATAGAATTTTTGATGTGGAATGGTACCTAACATATTTAGCCATGTAATTCTCTTTATTGTGGCAATAATAGTCAGATCCATAAGATTCAAGAAAAAAGTTTAATATTGACATAAAAATAATAATACTTCAAGCATAGTAACAAAGTAATCATGTCTTCTCAAAATAACATGGCTAAAGAAAGCTATCACTAGAAAATCATATAGTCTGGCTATGCTCTATCTTCATCACACAAAATATTAAATCATGCACAACCCCGATGACAAGACAAGAAATTGTTTCATACTTTTGATGTTCTCAAACTTTTTCAATCTTCACACAATATATGAGGGTGGGCCATGGATATAGCACTATGGTGGAATAGAATGGTGGTTGTGGAGAAGACAAAAAAGAAGGAGATAGTCTCACATCAACTAGGCGTATCAACGGGCTAGGGAGATGCCCGTCAATAGATATCAATGTGAGTGAGTAGGGATTGCCATGCAACGGATGCACTAGAGCTATAAGTGTATGAAAGCTCAAAAAGAAACTAAGTGGGTGTGCATCCAACTTGCTTGCTCACGAAGACCTAGGGCAATTTGAGAAAGCCCATCATTGGAATATACAAGCCAAGTTCTATAATGTAAAATTCCCACTAGTTTATGAAAGTGACAACATATGAGACTCTCTATTATGAAGATCATGGTGCTACTTTGAATCACAAGTGTGGAAAAAGGATAGTAACATTGTCCCTTCTCTCTTTTTCTCTCATTTTTCAATTTTTTTTATTTGGTCCTTCTTTCCTTTTCTTTTCTTTTGGCCTCTTTTTTTCGTCCGGAGTCTCATCCCGACTTGTGGGGGAATCATAGTCTCCATCATCCTTTCCTCACATGATACAATGCTCTAATGATGATCATCACACTTTTATTTACTTACAACTCAAGAATTACAACTCGATACTTAGAACAAAATATGAATCTATGTGAATGCCACCGGCGGTGTACCAGGATATGCAATGAATCAAGAGTGACATGTATGAAAAAATTATGAACGGTGGCTTTGCCACAAATACGATGCCAGCTACATGATCTTGCAAAGCAATATGACAATGATGAAGCGTGTCATAGCAAACGGAATGGTGGAAAGTTACATGAAAATATATCTCGAAATGGCTATGGAAATGCCATAAGAGGAAGGTATGGTGGCTGTTTTGAGGAAGGTATATGGTGGGTTTATGGTACCGGCGAAAGTTGCGCAGTACTAGAGAGGCTAGCAAATGTGGAAGGGTGAGGATGTGTATAATCCATGGACTCAACATTAGTCATAAAGAACTCACATACTTATTGCAAAAATCTATTAGTTATCGAAACAAAGTACTACGTGCATGCTCCTAGGGGGATAGATTGGTAGGAAAATACCATCGCTCGTCCCCGACCGCCACTCATAAGGAAGGCAATCAATAAATAAATCATGCTCCGACTTCATCACATAACGGTTCACCATACGTGCATGCTACTGGAATCACAAACTTCAACACAAGTATCTCTCAAATTCACAACTACTCAACTAGCATGACTCTAATATCACCATCTTCATATCTCAAAACAATCATCAAGTATCAAACTTCACCAAGTATTCAATGCACTTTATATGAAAGTTTTTATTATATCCCTCTTGGATGCCCATCATATTAGGACTAAATACATAACCAAACCAAATTACCATGCTGTTTAAGACTCTCAAATTATTCTAATTGAAGCGTGAGAGATCAAAATTTCTATAAAATAAAACCACCGCTGTGCTCTAAACAAATATAAGTGAAGCACTAGAGCAAATGATAAACTAGTCCGAAAGATATAAGTGAAGATCAATGAGTAGTCGAATAATTATGCAACTATGTGAAGACTCTCTAACATTTAAGAATTTCAGATCTTGGTATATTATTCAAGCAGAAAGCAAAACAAAAGAAAATAAAATGACGCTCCAAGCAAAACACATATCATGTGGTGAATAAAAATATAGCTCCAAGTAAAGTTACCGATGAACGAAGACAAAAGAGGGGATGCCTTCCGGGGAATCCCCAAGCTTAGGCTCTTGGTTTCCCTTGAATATTACCTCGGGGTGCCTTGGTCATCCTCAAGATTAGGATCTTGCCACTCCTTATTCCATAGTCCATCGAATCTTTACCCAAAACTTTAAAACTTCACAACACAAAACTTAGCAGAAAACACGTAAGCTCCGTTAGTATAAGAAAATAAATCACCACTTAGGTACTATTGTGAACTCATTCTAAATTCATATTGGTGTAATATCTACTGTATTCCAACTTCTCTATGGTTCATACCCTCCGATACTACTCATAGATTCATCAAAATAAGCAAACAACACATAGAAAACAAAATCTGTCAAAAACAGAACAGTGTGAAGTAATCTGTATCAAACGTATACTTCTGGAACTCATAAAATTCTCAAATAAATTAGTGGACAGGAGGAATTTGTCTATTAATCCTCTGCAAAAAGAATCAACTTAATATCACTCTCCAGTAAAAAAAATGGCAGCTAATCTCATGAGCGCTAAAGTTGTTGTTTTTTACAGCAAGATCGCAAAGACTTCCCCCAAGTTTTCCCAAAGGTTCTACTTGGCACAAACACTAATTAAAACATAAAACCACATATAAACAGAGGCTAGATGAATTATTTATTACTAAACATGAACAAAAATAAAATTGGCCTGCCTCCCAACAAGCGCTAACGTTTAACGCCTCTAGGTAGGCATGATGATTTCAATGATGCTCACATAAAAGATAAGAATTGAAACATAAAGAGAGCATCATGAAGAATATGACTAGCACATTTAAGTCTAACCCTCTTCCTATGCATAGGGATCTTGTGAGCAAACAACTTGTGGGAACAATAATCAACTAGCGTAGGAAGGCAAAACAAGCATAACTTTAAAGCTTTAAGCACATAAAGAGGAAACTTGGTATTATTGCAATTCCTACACGCATATATTACTCCCTCATAATAATTTTCAGTAGCATCATGAATTAATTCAACAATATAACCATCACATAAAGCATTCTTTTCATGATCTACAAGCATAGAAATTTTATTACTCTCCACATAAGCAAAATTCTTCTCTTTCAGAATAGTGGGAGTATCATAAAAGACTCGAATACTATAAATTGTTTCCACATTACAGGATTAATGTTCAGGAAAAGGGTAATCATAATCATGACAAGTTTTAATATAATCATCACTACTTTTTATAGCATAAGTGTCATCACAATAATCATCATAAGTAGCAACTATGTTCTCATCATAATCGATTGAAACCTCTTCCAAGATAGTGGAATCATTACTAAATAAAGTCATGACCTCTCCAAATCCAATTTCATAATTATCATAATAAGATTCTACATCCTCCAAAATAGTGGGATCATCACTTCCTAAAGTTGACACTCTTCCAAACCCACTTTCATCAATATAATCATTATAAATAGGAGGCATGCTATCATCATAATAAATTTGCTCATTAAAACTTGGGAGACAAAAAATATCATCTTCATCAAACATATCTTCCCCAAGGTTGTGGCTTTGCATATCATTAGCATCATGTATATTCAAGGAATTCATACTAACAACATCACAATCATGCTCACCATACAAAGATTTAGTGCCAAACATTTTAAGGATTTCTTCTTCTAGCACTTGAGCACAATTATCGGAATCCTTATTCTCATGAAAGATATTAAAAAGATGCAGCATATGAGGTACCCTTAATTCCATTTTTATGATTTTATTTTATATAAAATAAACTAGTGATAAAACAATAAACTAAAAGATTTGATTCCAAGATCTAAAGATATACGTTCAAGTGCTAACCTCCCTGGCAACGGCGCCAGAAAGGAGCTTGATGTCTACTACACAACCTTCTTCCTGTACACGTCGTTGGGCCTCCAAGTGCAGAGGTTTGTAGGACAGTAGCAAATTTCCCTCAAGTGGATGACCTAAGGTTTATCAATCTGTGGGAGGTGTAGGATGAATATGGTCTCTCTCAAACAACCCTGCAACCAAATAACAAAGTGTCTCTTGTGTGCCCAACACACCCAATACAATGGTAAATTCTATAGGTGCACTAGTTCGGCGAATAGATGGTGATACAAGTGCAATATGGGTGATAGATATGAGTATTTGTAATCTTAAAATATAAAAACAGCAAGGTAACTAATGATAAAAATGAGTGTAAATGGTATTGCAATGCTAGGAAACAAGGCATAGGGTTCATACTTTCACTAGTGCAAGTTCTCTCAACAATAATAACATAATTGGTTCATATAACTATCCCTCAACATGCAACAAAGAGTCACTCCAAAGTCACTAATAGCGGAGAACAATCGAAGAGATTATGGTAGGGTACGAAACCACCTCCAAGTTATCCTTTCTAATCGATCTATTCAAGAGTCTGTAGTAAAATAACACAAAGCTATTATTTTCCGTTCAATCTATCATCGAGTCCGTACTAGAATAACACCTTAAGACACAAATCAACCAAAACCCTAATGTCACCTAGATACTCCCATGTCACCTCAAGTTTCCATGGGTATGATTATACGATATGCATCACACAATCTCAGATTCATCTATTCAACCAACACAAAGTACTTCAAAGAGTGCCCCAAAGTTTCTACCGAAGAGTCAAGACGAAAACGTGTGCCAACCCTTATGCAACAGTTCACGAGGTCACAGAACTCGCAAGTTGATCACCAAAACATACATCAAGTGGACCACGTGATATCCCATTATCACCACAGATAAGCACATGCAAGACATACATCAAGTGTTCTCAAATCCTTAAAGACTCAATCCGATACGATAACTTCAAAGGGAAAACTCAATTCATCACAAGAGAGTAGAGGGGGAGAAACATCATAAGATCCAAATATAATAGCAAAGCTCGCGATACTTCAATATCGTGCCGACTCAAGAACATGAGAGAGAGAGAGATCAAACACATAGCTACTGGTACATACCCTCAGCCCCGAGGGTGAACTACTCCCTCCTCGTCATGGAGAGTGCCAGGATGATGAAGATGGCCACCAGAGAGGGATTCCCCCTCTGTCAGGGTGCCAGAACGGGTCTAGAATGGTTTTCGGTGGCTACGGAGGCTTCTGGCGGCGGAACTCCCGATCTATTCTGTTCCCCGATGTTTTTAGGGTATATGGACATATATAGGCGAAAGAAGTCGGTCAGGGGAGCCACGAGGGGCCCACGAGGTAGGGGGCGCGCCCAGGGGGGCAGGCGTGCCTCCCTGCCTTGTGGCCACCTCAAAGCTTCCCCGACGTCTACTCCAAGTCTCCTGTATTGCTTTCATTCCAAAAATAACTCTCCTGAAGGTTTCATTCCATTTGGACCCCGTTTGATATCCCTTTTCTTCGAAACACTGAAATAGGCAAGAAAACAACGATTTGGGATGGGCCTCCGGTTAATAGGTTAGTCCCAAAAATAATATAAAAGTGTTTATTAAATCCCATAAACATCCAAAACAGATAATATAATAGCATGAAACAATCAAAAATTATAGATACGTTGGAGACGTATCAACGAAGACGAAAGAGGGGATGCCTTCCGGGGCATCCCCAAGCTTAGGCTTTTGGTGGTCCTTGAATTTTACCTTGGGGTGCCTTGGGCATCCCCAATCTTAGGCTCTTTCCACTCCTTGTTCCAAAATCCATCAAATCTTTACCCAAAAACTTGAAAAATTCACAACACAAAACACTACAGAAAATCTCATGAGCTCTGTTAGTATAAGAAAGAAAACCACCACTTTAAGGTACTGTAATGAACTCATTATTTAGTTATATTGGTGTTAAACCTACTTTATTCCAACTTCTCTATGGTTCATACCCACCGATACTTGCCATAGATTCATCAAAATAAGCAAACAACACATGAAAAACAGAATCTGTCAAAAACTGAACAGTCTGTAGTAATCTGTAAGTTTCAAATACTTCTGTAACTCCAAAAATCCTGAGAAATTAGGACATCGTAACTAATTAGTATATTGATCTACTTCAGTTGGAATTAGTATTTTATCGCTCCCTGGTAAAAAATGAAAATTATTCTCGTGAGAGCATACTTTCTGTTTTTTTCAGCAAGATCAAACAATAATCATCCAAGAAGATTCTAAAGGCTTTACTTGGCACAAACACTAATTAAAACCTGAAAAACACAATCATAACAGAGGATAGATGATTTATTTATTACTAAACAGCAACAAAAAGCAAGGAACAAAAATAAAATTGGGTTGCCTCCAAACAAACGCTATCGTTTAACGCCCTAGCTAGGCATAGAAACTGGAATAGATCTAGGTATTGTCATTTTTGGTATGCAATCCATATGTGGCTCTCATAATAGATTCATAAGGTAATTCAATTTTCTTTCGAGGAAAGTGTTCCATGCCTTTCCTTAATGGAAATTGGAATCTAATATTTCCTTCTTTCATGTCAATAATTGCACCAACCGTTCTAAGGAAAAGTCTACCAAGAATAATAAGACATGTAGGATTGCAATCTATATAAAGAACAATGAAATCTATGGGCACATAATTCCTATTTGCAACAATAATAATATCATTAATCATTCCCATAGGTTTCTTAATGGTGGGATCCGCAAGATGCAAATTTAAAGAACAATCATAAAATTCACGGAAACCTAACACATCACACAAAGTTTTTGGAATCGTGGAAACACTAGCACCCAAATCACATAAAGCATAGCATTCATGATCTTTAATCTTAATTTTAATAGTAGGTTACCACTCATAATAAAGTTTTCTAGGGATAGAAACTTCCAATTCCGGTTTTTCTTCATGGGATTGCATTAAAGCATCAACGATATGTTTGGTAAAAGCTTTGTTTTGATCATAAGCATGAGGAGAATTTAACACAGATTGCAACAAGGAAATACAATCTATTAAAGATCAATTATCATAATTAAATTCCTTAAAATCCAAAATAGTGGGTTCATTGCAATGTAAAGTTTTAACCTCTTCAATCCCACTCTTACCAATTTTTGCATCAAGATCTAAAAACTTCGAATCATTGGGACGCCTTCTAACTAAAGTTGACTCATCTGCAGTCCCATATTTATAAAGATTCATATTGGAAAACAAAGACTTAATAGGAGACACACCAATCACTTTTAGATCTTCATCTTTATTATCATGAAAACTAGAAGAACACGCTTTCACAAAGCAATCTTTTTTAGCACGCACCCTAGCGGTTCTTTCTTTGCACTCATCAATGGAAATTCTCATGGCTTTGAGAGACTCGTTGATATCATGATTAAGTGGCATAGATCTAAGTTTCAAAGAATCAATATCAAGAGAAATCCTATCCACGTTCCTAGCCAACTCATCAATCTTAAGCAATTTTTCTTCAAGCAAAGCATTGAAATTATTTTGCGAATTCAAAAATTCTTTAACACTACTCTCAAAATCAGAGGGCACCTTATTTAAATTTCCATAAGAATTGTTGTAGGAATTACCATAATTATTAGAGGAATTACTAGGAAACGGTCTAGAATTAAAGTTTCCTCTATATCCGTTGTTACCATAATTGTTCCTACCAACAAAATTCACATCCATAGATTCATTATTGTTCTCAATCAAAGTGGACAAAGGAATATCATTAGGATCAGAAGAAGCACTCTTATTAGCCAACAATTTCATAAGTACATCCATCTTTCTACTCAAAACATTAATCTCTTCAATAGGAGGAACTTTTTTACTAGTGGATCAGAAGAAGCTATTTAGATGGGTAGCGGCATCTTCACTAGGAAGGCCAGAAAATTAATCTTTCATAACAAGATTCAACAAAGCAGTTTTGATTTCACAAAATTCAGCATTGGTAGTAGGAGCAATCGGAGTGCGAATAAAATCATTATTGTTGGTATTGGAAAAGTCACATAATTTGCTATTATCTTGAGCCATCGTGACAAACAATCAATCCAACACACAAGCAAACAAGAGGAAAGCGAAAAGAGACGAACGGAAAATGGGCGAATAAAATGGCAAAGGTGAAGTGGGGGAGAGGAAAACTAGAGCCAAATGGCAAATAATGTAATGCGAGGGATAAGAGTTTGTGATGGGTACTTGGTATGTTTTGACTTGAGCGTAGATCTCCCCGGCAACGGCGCCAGAAATCCTTCTTGCTACCTCTTAAGCATGCGTTGGTTTTCCCTTGAAGAGGAAAGGGTGATGCAGCAAAGTAGCGTATGTATTTCCCTCAGTTTTTGAGAACCAAGGTATCAATCCAGTAGGAGACTACATGCAAATCGCCTAGTACCTGCACAAAAAAAATAAGAACCTTGCAACCAACGCGATAAAGGGGTTGTCAATCCCTTCACGACTGAGGGAGTTCGGGATTAGGGGGTCTCCGAACAGCCGGAATCTATCCTTTGGCCGGACTATTGGACTATGAAGATACAAGATTGAAGACTTCGTCTCGTGTCTGCATGGGACTCTACTTGGCGTGGAAGGCAAGCTAGGCAGTACGGATATGGATATATCCTCCTTTGTAACCGACCTTGTGTAACCCTAGCCCCCTCCGGTGTCTATATAAACCGGAGGGTTTTAGTCCGTAGGACAACATACAATCATACCATAGGCTAGCTTTTAGGGTTTAGCCTCTCCGATCTCATGGTAGATCAACTCTTGTAATACTCATATCATCAAGAATAAATCAAGCAGGACGTAGGGTTTACCTCCATCAAGAGGGCCCGAACCTGGGTAAAACATCGTCTTCCCTGCCTCCTGTTACCATCCGCCTTAGACGCACAGTTCGGGACCCCGTACCCGAGATCCGCCAGTTTTGACACTGACATTGGTGATTTCATTGAGAGTTCCCTTGTGTCGTCGCCGTTAGGCTTGATGGCTCCTACGATCATCGATAGCGATGTAGTCCAGGGTGAGACTTTTCTCCCCGGACAGATCTTTGTGTTCGGCGGCTTCGCACTGCAGGCCAACTCGCTTGGCCATCTGGAGCAGATCGAGAGTTACGCCCCTAGCCACCAGGTTAGGTTTGGAAGCTTAAACTACATGGCCGATATCCGCGGAGACTTGATCTTCGAAGGATACGAGCCTCTGCCTGGTGCGTCACACGGTCACGATGTGTACGATTTAGCTCTACCATCGGACAGTGTTCAGGAGATCGCACCGACAGTCGCTCCGACCCTCAATTCGGACCCAGTTGCACCGTCCATGGACGGGTGGATGGACCCCGCCACGAAGGCCTTATCCTCAGCGGCGATCGAGCCGAACATCGACCTTACCTTGCACGAGAGCCGTGTTGTCAAACTACCGGACCCTTCTCCGGCCACGGACTCCGAACCGCCTGCGCCCGTTCCTAGCGAATCCGATTGGGCGCCGATCATGGAGTTTACCTCCATGGATATTTTTCAGCACTCGCCCTTTGGCGACATACTATACTCATTAAGGTCTCTCTCCTTGTCAGAAGGATCCTGGCCGAACTATGTCCGGCAGGATTGGGGTGCGGATGACGAAGAAATTCGCTGCCCACCCACCACCCACTTAGTAGCAATTGTCGATGACTTAACCGACATGCTCGACTTCGACTCCGAAAACATCGACGGTGTGGACGACGATGCGGGGGGCGAAGAGGAACCAATGCCCATAGGGCACTGGACAACCACCTCATCATACGATATATACATGGTGGACACACCCAAAGAAGGCAATGACGACGAGACAACGGAGGATGACCCCTCCAAGAAGCAACCCAAGCGCCGACGTCAGCGGCGCCGCTCTAAGTCCCGCCAAAGAAAAAGTGGTGATACCGGCACAGGAGATAATAGCACTCCGGATAGTGCCAAAGATGGCAACAATCCCCCCAGCACGATTTAGGGCAGGAGGAGGGAGAAGCCAGCCCTCCCGAGAGAGCAGAAGATGAAGAGGAGGAGGATGATGATAATTACATGCCTCCCTCCAAAGATGAGGCAAGCCTCGATGATGACGAATTCCTCGTGCCACGACAAATTGCCTTAAGAAAAAGCAGCAGCAGCTTCAAGCTGATCAAGATTTGCTAGCTGACAGATGGACTGAAGTCCTTGCGGCCGAGGAATATAAACTCGAACGCCCCTCCAAGAGTTACCCAAAATGCAGGTTGCTACCCCGAGTGGAGGAAGAAACATATGACACGGATGATCGGCCACCTCGTGGCCGCGACAGAGAGGCATTCCAGCCAAAAGCTCAGCCTGCACCTCGACGCCATTCAAATACAAAGGCATGGGGAAATACGCCAGACCTGCGAGACGTATTGCAAGACAAAGAAAAACATGCAAGATCGATCTACGGATCACGAGGGCGCGCCACTATGCGAGACGATACTCGTTACGCCAGATACAGTAAAAGTAAATCCGGCCGGGCCGAGCACAGCGGGCAAGACTCATTGGAGTTGCGGCGCGATATAGCCCAGTATAGAGGCGCCGCACATCCCTTATGCTTCACAGACGAAGTAACGGATCATCAAATCCCAGAGGGTTTCAAACCCGTAAATATAGAATCATACGACGGCACAACAGATCCTGGCGTATGGATCGAGGATTTCCTCCTGCATATCCACATGGCACTCGATGACGATCTACACGCCATTAAATACCTCCCACTCAAACTCAAAGGACCAGCTCGGCATTGGCTCAATAGCTTGCCAGCAGAGTCCATTGGCTGTTGGGAAGATCTGGAAGCTGCATTCCTCGACAACTTTCAGGGCACTTATGTGCGACCACCAGATGTTGATGACTTGAGCCACATAATCCAGCAGCCAGAGGAATCGTCCAGGCAATTCTGGACACGGTTCCTAACAAAGAAAAGCAAATTGTCGACTGTCTGGATGCGGAGGCCCTAGCAGCTTTCAAGCACAACATCCATGACGAGTGGCTAGCCCGGCACCTTGGTCAGGAAAAGCCGAAATCTAGGGCAGCCCTCACGACACTCATGACCCGCTTTTGTGTGGGAGAAGACAGCTGGCTGGCTCGCAGTAATAACATAGCAAAGAACCATGGTACTTCGGATACCGAGGACGGCAATAGCAGGTCACCTCGCAACAAACATAAGCGCCGCATTAACAGCAACAATACCGAGGATACGACAGTCAATGCCGGATTCAAAGGCTCTAAACCCGGTCAGCAAAAAGAGCCATTCAAAAGACGCACTCCGGGCCCGTCCGGTTTGGACCGTATACTCGATCGGTCATGTCAAACACACGGTACCCCCGACAAGCCAGCCAATCACACCAACAGGGATTGTTGGGTGTTCAAGCAGGCCGACAAGTTAAATGCCGAAAACAAAGACAAGGGGCCACATAGCAATGACGAGGAAGAGCCCCATCAACCGAACATCGGAGGAGAGAAGAGGTTCCCCCCACAAGTGCGGACAGTGAACATGATATATGCAACCCACATCCCCAAGTGGGAGCGGAAGCGTGCGCTCAAGGACGTATATGCGTTGGAGCCAGCCGCCCCAAAGTTCAACCCATGGTCCTCCTGTCCGATCACCTTCAATCGCAGGGACCACCCCACTAGTATCCATCATGGCGGATTTTCCGCACTAGTCCTAGACCCAATCATTGACGGATTTCACCTCACTCGAGTCCTTATGGATGGAGGCAGCAGCCTGAACCTGCTTTACCAGGACACAGTGTGCAAAATGGGTGTAGACCCCTCAAGAATCAAACCCACAAAACGACCTTTAAAGGCATCATACCAAGTGTAGAGGCCCATTGCATAGGCTCAGTCACACTGGAAGTGGTCTTCAGATCCCCGGATAACTTCCGAAGCGAAGAGTTAATCTTCGACATAGTCCCGTTCTGCAGTGGTTATCATGCACTGCTCGGGCGAACCGCATTTGCGAGACTCAATGCGGTACCGCATTATGCATACCTCAAGCTCAAGATGCCACGACCTCGAGGGGTCATTACAGTTAATGGAAACACAGAGCGCTCTCTCCAAACGGAGGAGCTCATTGTGGCCCTCGCAGGAGAAGCGCAAAGCAGCCTTTTAAGGCAATCCACTAGTTCGGCGATTAAGGACCCGGACAACTTCAAGCGCGCCCGGAGTAATCGGCAACAAGACTGCCCGGCATGTTCCGAGCTTACATAGTAACGCGGCCCCCACCCCAGCCCCGGCCAAATAGCGAAATCAGTGCCGCGCGTACAAAATTATGCATTGAAAATACCATGGGCATAGGTGGGGAGGGGGCACGACTACGGCACGCCCCAAGATGCGGCTTAACCGCACCAGGGGCTTCACACTTTATTATTTTTCTCTCTTTCGGGACTTTAATCTTTGGAAACCCTGTCCGGCAGTATGATTGCCGAACACATGATGCAACAACCAAGGAGGTAGAAAGCTACATCGCACCACGGAATTTCCAGGTGGATTACGATAACAAATACTTGCTTTAATGCCATTCCTCAGCTTGCCCTTGGAAGGGACATGTCAAATAGTCCTACTCTTTGCTTATCGCACTATCTGTATCATTCTGCTTTAACGCACCTTTTTCAATAAACAATACATAGCCTTAAGACTATTATTGCGTTCTTCTTATAAACTAACTGTCATGATAAGGCGAGAGACTGGTCGCTGTTCGAGAGGTTTTTGAGTCCTTAAAGACTTATGCCGCTTAGAGAGAGAAGTCGGCCCTGTCCGGCTTAAGGCGTGTATCACGCCCTGAATTCGGCCTTCCGAACACTAGGGGCTTCGCCGAAATTTAAAATTATAGAATTCTATGGCTAAGTGAGAGTGATAATGCATTATAGTCTGATTGCCTTGTTCGTTGTGCTGAGCACCTCCCTCGAAGGACCCAAAAATGGGAACAAGAGTGCTCAGGTTTATCCCGAACACCCCAGCACTCGTGGCATGGGGGCAGAAGCCGACGACTAGCCATCTCTCAGCTTTGATAAACAGCCAAACAGAAGGTAATATTTTAAATTCAAACAAGCGTTGCATAGCGCATATGAACAAGTTTTCATGAATACATGATTACACGAGCGAGTTCACTCAAATATTATATCTTTCATACACTCGTCCGCTACAAGACGAGCACCCTTCAGGACACCCTCATAGTACATCTCGGGGTGGCGATGCTCCTTGCCCTGCGGCGGCCCCTCCTTTACCAGCTTCACAGTGTCCATCTTGGCCCAGTGCACCTTCGCACGAGCGAAAGCCCGGCATGCACCTTCGATGTAGACGAACCGCTTGATGACTTCCAGCCAGGGGCAGGCATCCGTGAGCCGCCTCACCTGGCCGAAGTAGCTGTTGGGGAGGGCGTCGCCAGGCCACATCCGGACTATAAAGCCCTTCATGTCCTGTTCGACCGCCTTGTGCAGCTCGACCAGTTGCTTCAGCTGGTCGCTCAGAGGCACCGGGTGTTTGGTCTCAGTATATTGAGACCAGAACAGCTTCTCCATTGAGCTTCCCTCCTCAGCCTGGTAAAACTGTGCGGCATCCGACACGCTGCGGGGCAAATCTGTGAATGCTCCTGGAGAGCTCCGGATTCGGGTAAGTAACAAGTAATTTACTTTCACATGCTTGCTTTTCATATAGAATGCCTTACCCACCGCTATCTTCTTCATCGCATCAGTCTCTTGGAGGGCCTTTTGGGCTTCGGCCTTGGCATTCTTTGCGCTCTCGAGGGCCGCGGCAAGCTCGGACTCTTGCGTCTTCAAGTCAAGCTCCAACGCCCCGTGCTTCATCACGAGAGCATGGAGCTCTTGCTGCACCTCGCCCACGCGAGCCTCCTGCCTTTCCCTCTCGGTGCGCTCCTTGGCCGCTTTATTTTCGGCCTCGGATAGCGCTTGCTTCAGGGTCGCCACCTCGGTCGTGGCCCCTGGCAAATTTACGGTGATCCTGTCATTTTGCAATCGCATTCTTTTTATATATCCATAGACTAGGTACTATTTACCTTTGTTCTCCTCGAGCTGCCTCTTAGCAAGGCCGAGCTCTTTCTGGGACCCTTGGAGGTCCTGCTTCAGTACGGCGACCTCCGCAGTCAGTACGGCAGAGGCCAGCAGCGAAGCCTGCATACGCATATAGACACACTTATATTAGACTCCTGCGATATTGTTTGATCCTCTGTTCGGCTTTTCTTTGTGAACACCGAACAGAGCATCAGGGGCTACTGTCTATGCGGTAATATTTTCCTACATCTTAAAAACTTCCCTCAAAGCCTGTTAGAAGGCTGGCACAGGTTTCAGTCAGTCCGCTCTTAGCGGACTGAACCTTCTGGACTACCGCACTCATAATAGTGCGGTGCTCCTCCTTGATGGAAGCGCTGCAAAGCGCTCCCAGCAGATTATCCGGTGCCTCTGGATGGACAGAGGTCACCGGCACAGGCGTCTTGCCCCTCTTGGAAGGAGGCCGCCTGCCCGAGTCCGGAACCACTGGAGGTTCCGGCGCGGTGTTCGGCTGAGGGCCGAACTCGGAGCCCTCGGGGGCCTTGCTCCCTCTGCTCCCGGAGTCCGGAAGGTCGCCTTGAGGCACCTCCGGGACTGTCTCCCCTCGACCCAGTGCCTCTTGAGACAACACCTCGGCATTGTTCGTAGGGCAAGGGGAGGTGGTGGTCGGAAGTGGATTGCTATCCATATCCGACGAGTCTAGGGAGCCGTCCGACGAAGATACGTCGATATGGGCTCAGGGCGGTCTCCATAATCACAATTCGGCATTAGGAGAAGCAGTGCGACAAAGGAATGCTATGAGTTACTCTGGTATCCGAATACTTACGACTTCGCGAGGGGCTTGGCCTGAGCAGCCACTCGTCTTTGCCTCCGCGGCGGTGGTGGAACTGTCCGGAAGGAGAGTCCTTCCCTTCTTGGACCCTTCGGCCTACCCAGTTGGGGCGGCCTTCCTTTTCTTGTCTCCCCCAACTGGAGGCGGAGCGTCTTCATCTTCCTCCTCGTCTTCGTGGGAGGAGTGCACCGAGGAGTCATCGGAGGATGAGTCCGATATCACCTGGCGCCGGGAACTCTTTCGGGTTCCCTTGGCCTTATTGGTCTTCTCCGTCACCTTGTAAGGAGCCGGAGTCAGCATCTCCGTCAGGAGAGCATCCGCAGTGCCTTCAGGCAGAGGGGCCGGACAGTTGATCTGCTTCGATGCCTCCACCCAGTCCTGTCAAAGGCATGGGAGCTCAGACCTTGCACCTGGTTAACCAATGGGAAGTAAATATCCTACCATATGTACAGAACTTACCGGATTTGCAGGGCCCTTCGCGCTAAGCCCGGGTCCTCGGTGTGAGAGAGGGAGGGACCTCGGCGCCCTTAAACAGCACCCTCCAGACGTCTTTATGCGCCGTGTTGAAGAGCTCGCTCAGAGTTTGGTGCTGGGCAGGGTCGAACTCCCATAAGTTGAAATCCCGTTGTTGACACGGGAGGATCCGGCGGAAGAGCATGACCTGGACTATGTTGAAAAGCCTGAGTTTTTTGCTTGTCATGTTCCGGATACATTTCGGGAGTCCTTCCAGCTCTACCGAGGAACCCCAGGACAGGCCCTTCTCCTTCTAGGAAGTGAGTCGCATGGGGAATCCGGATCGAAACTCGGGGGCCGCCACCAGTTTGTGTCGCGCGGCTCGGTGATGTAGAACCACGCTGATTGCCACCCCATTATGGTCTCCACGAAGGAGCCTCCAAGCCATATAACATTGGGCATCTTGCCCGCCATGGCTCCGCCGCATTCTGCTTGTTGGCCTCCCACCACCTTCGGCTTGATATTAAAGGTCTTCAGCCATAGGCCGAAGTGAGGCCGGATGCGGAGGAAAGCCTCACAGACGACGATGAACGCCGAAATGTTGAGGATGAAGTTCGGGGCCAGATCATGAAAGTCCAGCCCGTAGTAGAACATGAGACCACAGACGAATGGATGAAGGGGAAACCCCAGTCCGCAGAGGAAGTGGTGGAGGAAAACTACCATCTCATGAGGTTCCAGGGTAGGAATGATCTGCCCCGCAGTAGGGAGCCGATGCGCGATATTCGCGGCTAATTATCCGGCGCCGCGCAGCTTTTTGATGTGCCTCTCCATAACGGAGGAAGCCATCCATTTGCCCCCCGCTCCGGACATGTTTGGAGAAGATTGAGGGGAAGGATGTGGACTTGGGCGTTGGAGCTCGAGTGCGCAAGAACGGATGAGCAAGGAGGAAGAAGGCGTGGGTAGAGAAAGGTTAAACCTTATCCCTTTATAAGGGCGGCCGAAACTATGCGCCCCCACTAGCCTGGTAAAACTCGCTTATCCCCCAAGCGCCGTAATCGATGGCGCGGTTGGGTTACCCAGGCCCGTATTGATGAGAATCCCGTAATAAGGGGAACACGATCTCTGCTTTGACAAGACGTGTCAAGAAACTGCCTCACGCTATGTGCGGGGCTAGTTAAAGAAAAATGGTTTGAATAATCGCCGAGCCATGGCATGATGTCATGTTGCCTAAACGTGTCAGCAGATTAGATTTGTGGAAATATTATTCTCTCTACGGTGGTATGTGGAACTTATTTTGCAGGGTTGGACACTATCCTTTTATTTGAACTCTTCTGTGGTATATCCGGAGGAGGAACCCGCCTTGCAATGCCGAAGACAACACTGCGTGCCGGACTCGTCGTCATTGAAGCCTGGTTCAGGGGCTACTGAGGGAGTCCGGGATTAGGGGGTCTCCGGATAGCCGAACTCTATCCTTTGGCCGAACTGTTGGACTATGAAGATACAAGATTGAAGACTTCGTCTTGTGTCTGGATGGGACTCTACTTGGCGTGGAAGGAAAGCTAGGCAGTACACATATGGATATCTCCTCCTTTGTAACCGACCTTGTGTAACCCTAGCCCCCTCCGGTGTCTATATAAACCGGAGGGTTTTAGTCCGTAGGACAACATACAATCATACCATAGGCTAGCTTTTAGGGTTTAGCCTCTCCGATCTCGTGGTACATCAACTCTTGTAATACTCATATCATCAAGAATAAATCAAGCAGGACGTAGGGTTTTACCTCCATCAAGGGGGCCCGAACCTGGGTAAAACGTCGTGTTCCCTGCCTCCTGTTACCATCTGCCTTAGACGCACAGTTCGGGACCCCCTATCCGAGATCCACCGGTTTTGACACCGACAACGACCACTTGCAAAAGTGAGATCTGATAAAGATAATAAGATAAATATTTTTAGTATTTTTGTTGCATAGATTGGAAAATAAAGATTGCAAAATAAATACTAAACTAGAATTGTAGATCGGAAACTTATATGATGTAAAGTAGACCCGCGGGCCATAGGTTTCACTAGTGGCTTCTCTCATGATAGCATATATTACGATGGGTGACAAATTACTGCCGAGCAATTGATAGAAAAGCGCATAGTTATGATGATATCTAATGCAATGATCATGAATATAGGCATCACGTCCGTGTCAAGTAGACTGAAACTATTCTGCATCTACTACTATTACACCACACATCGACCGCTATCCAGCATGCATCTAGTGTATTAAGTTCATAAGAACGGAGTAACGCATTAGGCAAGATGACATGATGTAGAGGGATAAACTCAAGCAATTTGATATAAAGCCCATCCTTTTATCCTCGATGGTAACAATACAATACGTGCCTTGCTGCCCCTACTGTCACTGGGAAAGGACGCCGCAAGATTTAACCCAAAGCTAAGCAGTTCTCCCACTGCAAGAAAGATCAATCTAGTAGGCCAAACCAAACTGATAATTCGAAGACACTTGCAAAGATATCAAATCATGCATAAAATAATTCAGAGAAGAATCAAATATTGTTCATAGATAAACTTGATCATAAACCCACAATTCATCGGATCTCGGCACACACACCGCAGAAAGTATTACATCGAATAGATCTCCAAGAACATCGAGGAGAACTTTGTATTGAGAACGAAAGAGAGAGAAGAAGCCGTCTAGCTAATAACTATGGACCCGAAGGTCTGTGGTAAACTAATCACACATCATCAGAGAGGCTATGGTGTTGATGTAGAAGCCCTCCGTGATCGAATCCCCCTCCGGCAGATCGCTAGAAAAGGTCCCCAAATGGGATCTCATGGGTACGGAAGGTTGCGGCAGTGGAAAAGGTGTTTCATGGCTCTCCCCGATGGTTTCAGGGTATAAGAGTATATATAGGCGTAAGAAGTAGGTCGGTGGAGCTGCAAGGGTCCCACAAGGGTGGGGACACACCGCCCTACCTCATGGCCGCCTCGTTGCTTCCTTGACCTCCAATCCAAGTCTCCTGGATTGCGTTTGTTCCAAAAAAGATCCTCATGAAGGTTTCATTCCGCTTGGATTCCGTTTGATATTCCTTTTCTGTGAAACACTGAAATAGGCAAAAAAAAACAACAATTTGCACTAGGCCTTCGGTTAATAGGTTATTCCCAAAAATAATATAAAAGTGCATATAGCCCATTAAACATCCAAAACAGATAATATAATAGCATGGAACAATAAAAAATTGTAGATACGTTGGAGACGTATCATATGACCACAAATAAAATGGCAACGGATAATACGACGACAAATTTACAATGGCATAGATAATTATTGTCTTACATATTCCGGATAATTTAAAATGCCACATGCGGAAAAGCCCGGAAGATACGGGGTAAGAGAATAAGGAAATTGCAGACAATGATCTTGGTCGCTACTGTCTCTACTCATCGATGGATCGCCGGGCGGCGAAATCCTCCAGCTCCTTCTTCAATTCGTCATGACTTTGCTTGAAAGCAGCCAAAGATCCCCTCACCTCCTGCTTACGCTTGATCCAGAGCTTCCTCAAGCCACCCAGCAATTCGATGACGACCGCTTTCAGCGTCATCTCCGAGGCACTGCTATACTCATGCAACATCTTCCAGCCGGTGGCCTCCTCCTCCTTCTTGGTGACCAACTTGAGGAGCTTCGCATTGTCACCCATGAGTTGCTGGACGAGGCCGGTCGCCTTGTCAACTGAGGCATCGCTGATCTTGAGCAGCTTCATCAAGCCGTCGACCAGCTCCTGATGCATAGTGACGCCAGCAAGAATGTCATCGTTGTAGGCAAAGGACATTAGGAATGCCGGCTCGTCGCGATGGCTGACGCCGCGAATGCGCTTGTGAGAGCCCTTGTGTGCCCGTGAGAGCTCGTTCCAGGGCTCCGCGGCGCGCCAACACATCTCTACTGCGGCCGCGGCGGGACCTCTCTAATGCTTCCGCGACCTTGGTCTTTGCTGCCTGGTTATATGTTCACCCTAAACTCCTCCTACCGGTAATGGCAGAATGACTTGACAGAAAAAACCAGTTTTGTGGGTGATGAGGAGAGGAACTGTGAAGTAAATTTTGAGTGGGTGGTTTTTATAGCCCGGTGCTAAGTGTGAACACATTTTAGTTTGATAGTTGTGAACAGATTTGCAATTACTTATTGCGTTGTAATCAGCAATGTGACGAGAAACAAGGTCAAAATTTATTGATGGCAGAAGGTTGACCACGTGGTTGCTCGCCGTTGAGGCGGCCGCGGCGTGCTCCGCTCTGGCGTCCCTGCGCGCGCTCTTCTCGCTGTTGAGGCAAAGTTACAATGGCAATGGTTAATAATTCTTAATAATTGTCTTACATATTCAGGATAATATAAAATGCCAAATGCAGCAAGGCCCAGAACACTCACGACCTACATATGCATACAATTATAATAAAATATAAGCTAAAAGGCTGAGCTGGCGGCCTTCCGACGATGGTCTTATCGGACTCCATGATCAGCACAGCACCCTTGTGGCCGTTCACTCCAAGTGTCCTGACCCACCTCCGCCTACGGAGCTGCTGGCGCTGGGAGGCTCTTGGGGCTGCTGGGCCTCTTCCAAAAGAGTTTGACAGCGTGCAATCGCGCGTATGACAATGATACATCTCCAACGTATCTATAATTTTTGATTGTTCCATGCTATTATATTATCTGTTTTGGATGTTTAATGGGCTTTAATATACCTTTTTATATTATTTTTGGGACTAACCTACCAACCAAAGGCCCAGTGCAAATTGTTATTTTTTTCCTATTTGTAGTGTTTCGCAGAAAAGGAATACCAAACGGAATGAAACCTTCGGGAGAGTTATTTTTGGAACAAACGCAATCCAGGAGACTTGGAGTGTACGTCAAGGAAGCAACGAGGCGGCCACGTGGTAGGAGGGCGCGCCCCACCCTCGTGGGCCCCTCGTGGCTCCACCGACCTACTTCTTTCGTCTATATATACTCATATACCTCGAAAACATCCGAGAGCACCACGAAACCCTATTTCCATTGCCGCAACCTTCTGTACCCGTGAGATCCCATCTAGGGCCTTTTCCGGCACTCCGCCGGAGGGGGAATCGATCACAGAGGGCTTCTACATCAACACCATAGGCTCTCCGATGATGTGTGAGTAGTTTACCACAGACCTTCGGGTCCATAGTTATTAGCTAGATGGCTTCGTCTCTCTCTTTGGATCTCAATACAAAGTTCTCCTCGATCCCCTTGGAGATCTATTCGATGTAATTCTTTTTGCGGTGTGTTTGTCGAGATCCGACGAATTGTGGGTTTATGATCAAGATTATCTATGAACAATATTTGATTCTACTCTGAAATCTTTTATGCATGATTTAATATGTTTGCAAGTGTCTTCGAATTATCAGTTTGGTTTGGCATACTAGATTGATCTTTCTTGCAATGGGAGAAGTGCTTAGCTTTGGGTTCAATCTTGCGGTGTCCTTTCCGGGTGACAGCAGGGGCAGCAAGGCACGTATTGTATTGTTGCCATTGAGGATAAAAATATGGGGTTTATATCATATTGCTTGAGTTTATCCCTCTAAATCATGTCATATTGCCTAATGTGTTACTCTATTCTTATGAACTTAATACTCTAGATGCATGCTGGATAGCGGTCGATGTGTGGAGTAATAGTAGTAGATGCAGAATCATTTCGGTCTACTTGTCGCGGACGTGATGCCTATATACATGATCATGCCTAGATATTCTCATAACTATGTGCTTTTCTATCAATTGCTCAATAGTAATTTGTTCACCCACCGTAGAATATGCTATCTTGAGAGAAGCCAGTAGTGAAACCTATGGCCCCCGGGTCTACCTTCCGTCATATTATTCTCCTATCTACTTGTTATTTCTGCCTCCTTTTATTTTTCTATCTTTATTTTCCAATCTATAAAAAAATACCAAAAATATTTATCTTATTATCTCTATCAGATCTCACTTTCGTAAGTGACCATGAAGGGATTGACAACCCCTTTATCGCGTTGGTTGCGAGGTTCTTGTTTGTTTGTGCAGGTACGAGGGACTTGCTTGTAATCTCCTACTAGATTGATACTTTGGTTCTCAAAAACTGAGGGAAATACTTACGCTACTTTGCTACATCACCCTTTCCTCTTCAAGGGAAAACCAACACATGCTCAAGAGGTAGCAGACAACTCCACGAAACAGCTCCATTTCCATGTCTGTGGCCTGGTACAAATTCCGTCGATCACCTGCATCCTTAATATATCACGTTGGTGATGTTCTACTTCGTCAGGGACGTCAACTCCGCCAAGGATGCACTCAAGCCTGGCCACCACATCACCGGGATCGAGGTTGACACAGTCACCGTGGGCAATTATGAAGCCGCAGGCTGCCTTTGTCTTGACCGAATTGCAGAAGTCCTTTGCCCATTCCTTGCATGGCATCAGACTCTCGATGAGCACTGGTGACGGCGGCTCTTCGGGTGGGTCGTCAATCATGCTGCCGAGCAGCTCTGGATCTTTTGCACGGTGGATGGCAAACTGCTCATCACACCTCCTTTGCAATATGTCAATTGTGCTCCCAAGGACTGTGACATTGATATCGCTGCCGATGGGCCATGGTGCCTGCACCGGCCGATGAAGCTCTTGCTCCCCAACCTGGTCCGGCTCGTTCTCCTTGCCGAAGATGTAACGCAGGTAGGCGTCGACGTCGAAGCTTTGGTCGTTGCCTGGCATGCTTGGAATAACTAATGGTAGATGGGTGAGGACTAGATCTTTGCAGAGTGTCGCGGTGGTGTGTTTCCACCTGGGTTATATTCAGCAAGTCGTTAGCTGGTGGAGGGAAACCAGTGAGGGAATAGGTGTGGATTTTACAAATCACCCATGTGGAGCGCGGGAAGCATTCGCTGGAGTGAGGGAAGACTAAGTGGAGCACACGCACAACTCGAATACCATATCCGGTGCCACGTGTTATTTATCACACATGTGTTAACATAAGGAAACATATGTGTAACTTACTAACCATCACACACGAGTACTCGCAGACGGATCGTGTGCGATACTACTAGCCACCGCAAGCAACTAGTTTGCATTTTTGAAAGTTTTTTGTACACACAGAATCGCACACGAACTAACTGTATTAACCGTCTGTGTTGTAATTTCTCGTCGCAAAGAGTTCATCCCAGTCGGCTGTTTGCCACGTATCACACACATCTTGTTAAGTTGAACCGTTTCTATTGCGTTCACTAATTGAAAAGAGTTCGTCCGAGTGAACCGTATGCCCTATATCACAGACACCTTGATCTGGCTAACCGTTTATGTTGCACTCCCTAATAGCAAATGGTTCATCAGAGCGAACTGTATGTCGTATATCGCATACACATTGATATGACTGCCCGTTTATGTTGTTCTACGTCATCGCAAATAGTTCGAACGGGTTAACCGTGTGCCCTGAATCACACACGCAACTAAAATATGAACCATGTTTGATGGCTCCGCCATCGCAAACGTTTTGCACCTTTTTTCATGGTTTTTTACACCCCTGTTTGTGATTAATGCATTGCACACAGTTTCATCCAAGGGTCTCTGATCGTAGTGTCGTGTTAGCAGCATCCTGCAGTAGTGAATTAACTCAAATGGATTGGATGTGACTCTATTATTTCCAGCAAAAGAGCATCTCGAACGGCAGCCGGCAAATTTCCTCCCGCTTCCTTCCATGGAGGACGTCATCAAACGCAAGTGGCATACATTTTCACAACCCTAACCAACCAGATGAAATTTGTGCAAAAATGGACTGATTTCATATAAGCATGAAGGATTTCATATAAAAAAGGCGGATCTTCATATGAACCAAGCGGTGCTAATCCGGCTCTCTTGGTATAATTAATACTCCCTCCGTCCGGAGATACATGTCCTAGAAATGGATGTATCTAGACTTATTTTAGTTATATATACATCCAATTTATCCTTTCTTAGAACAAATATTTCCCGCCAGCCGGAGAGGGAGTACCTAATCCAAATGGCCGCCCGCGGATCCCTTTGTCTTCTTCATGTCCGGCAGACACTTGCGGGGTCAACGAAGGTCCTCGGAAGAGATGAAGTAGCAAAGAGGCCACCTGAATGCGCAGTCGTCGCCTCGGTGGTTGCCTTCATGGGACCCAAGTGGTGGCGGCTTCCCGTGTTCCACTTCTCCTTGATGATGGCGGTAAGCACGGAGAAGCCGGCCACCGACTTGTCGCTCTCCATGCACCCGGCTTCCATCTCTGCCTGCATGGCGCTACCGCAAGCATGGGAGGCACGGCCGCATGCACGGGAGGCGCGCCCAGAGACATGGGAGGCGTGGCCACCGCAGACACTGGTGGCACAGTATGACACGGCAGCGACGACGCCCATACCGGCGTGCTCGCCGCCGTGCCGGCATGGAGAAACTCGCCACTCCTCATCGAGCTGAACTAGAGCGGCGAATTGCTGAACCATGCGCCAGCTTGGGGCGGCAACTGGCTCCGTCGGGCCAAGAGGGGTTGGTGAAGCACCGAGATGCCTCGCCCTTATCCGGAGGGCTCGGCGGGCCACCCAACCGGGTAGTATGCCGGAGAACGGCTCCTCGGAAGCCATCGGAAGAGTGGAGAAAATGGTGAAGGAGGAGGTGGGGGAGCGGCGGAGAGGTGTGATTTTTGCCCGCTGTCTGTCTGGCCTTGTTTAAATAGAGGGCAGACGGTAGGAGCTTGGCCGGTGTCTGGCCTCGTTTAAACTGAGGGCGAGCGGGAGGAGCTCGGCCGGTGTTGCGTTTAATTCCGGCCCACTCATGAATGGACATGTGGCTGGAGTAGGTTTCTCGGTTTGCATGTAGGTTTAACGGAGGGGTTTGATGAAGGCGAGGAGGCGTGCACAGCCGGGCGCGCAGTGGGTGATGCAGTACTATTCGATTTGACAGCGGGCGGCGCGGTTCCTGATACAGCTTTAATGCAGACGAGGGAGGGGTAGCGGTTCCTGAAATGTTGAACGACCAATGATGCATCCTCCTTCAATTAGCATCGTGAATGCATGAGGGAAGTAATGGGAGGAGGACCGGGAAAAGAGGTTGCACGATGTGAATGCAACGCAGTTTGCACTCATATAAAGGCGCCCTCCGTTCCAATGCATCTACTACATCGTACGCACCTAAGCATTTGCCTAAGCACCTACACTAAGCGCAAAAGTGCTCACTCCAGACCCATGGCAGCGATGCACGTGAGCGGCCAGCGGCTGTGCCAGATGGTTCACGACACCGGCCTGCGCCATGGCACCGAGGATCGTCTCCATACTGTGTTGGCGAGCGGCTAGTGGATGGCCGCCGTCGACGCCAACTACGACTCTCAGTTGGACCAGATGATCGTTTCCACCACCAACGAGTTCACCATCCTCAAGAAGCTCGCGGACGACATCGCCGTACTCCTCTAGCACGCACGCCCGGGCTCCTCATTACCTGCCACCCTAATCATCCTCCATGTCCGAAACCTCTTTCAAGTACTGGTGGCCCTACAACTACCCGCTGACACCATGACGAATGTCCACTTGGAGGCCGCGCTCGCCGCAAGGCGCTTCGCCCTGCAAGAATTCGTTGACCTACACATCCACGTGTACGAGCAAATCATGTACATAGGTATCTACAAGGCTAGTGAGGACGCTACGATGTTGGCCTTCCTCAATCGGCTGGAAGCCTTGGATGCCTTTGCTGAGAAGCACCTTGATCTCGCCACAAAAGCCGCCGCTCCTTAGCCGCCGGTAGATGGCCCGACGCACTAAGTTGACGAGGAGGAGGTCGTACGTTGATGGATGCATCTTTCTTATTGCCTCCTGTAACCACCACTGTGATCGGATCATCATGGCCTTAATTCTTATTGTGCTATTGCATTCTCGTCCCAGTCAATACCGACATGTGCGATCCCCTTGCTTAATTATATGCATCACTGTAACTAGTACTCCATCCATCAATTTATAAGTTGTGCTTACCTTTTCCATCAACTTCGTGCAACGCATGGGCATCTTGCTAGAACCACTAGAACAAGTCAGAACGCATGTGACCAAACCGACGATGGGCCAACCTAGATACTACGTACCCTGCTTATCTGGTGGAAATAACCCCGCCCTAGCGTTTCCAATCGTTATTTCTATCAATCGATCGTGCTAAGGAGCAGAACCAAATGTTACAATTTATATATGTTTCTTTACTCCTACTCCTATAAAAGACTCAGTTGGTGATGGTGATGTGTCTGCCATCCGTCGTTTCTGACCATTAGATCTGCATCTAACGGTTGTGAGGTAAGTTGTGGCATTTTTGCAACAATAGCCCACTTCTCTGCTCCAATTTGTAGAAAACCCCTTATTATCTTGAAAGCAACCACAATCCTCCCTCACCTCATCAAAACAGCCCGAGAAAAATATTTTGAGTGAAAAATAATATATTAGGAGTATATCAAAAGAAGAGTGATTTCTTTCAAGTTTGTGAAGAAGTACTACTATTCTACTACTTTGGATCCGTCGCAACGCACAGGCACATTGCTAGTAAAAGGAAAAGGCATGTCGTGTTTGCGTCGCACCCCCACATGCCCGGGAATCGAGAGTTCTCCATGGCCCGTCCGGCATGCCATATAGCTAGGGAAGGCGTGTTGCCTAGCATTTTCACTTTCAAGTGGGACTACCGTTGAGCAAACCGACTATTGGCAAACCGTACCCCGCCCGGCACCAAGTTGGAAAACAGAAACGAGGGGAAGATCTAGCTGTAGCACGGAAGCCAAGAAATTTGGTGTCAGATGGGGCTCGTTGATAGAGTAGGAGGTTTTCGTAGTACTACTCCTACTAGTACGAAGTTTGTACTACAACTAGTACTACCACTATACAACTAGGTACGTGCATAGCACAACATTGTAGGAACAAAAAACAAGAAGATCTTGTTTTGGGTGATTTATCATTTTCCCAGTTAACGTAGTATGAATAATATGATGTGGGGGGCACCCATGAAGCTTATGTGGCTTGGTTGCATGGCTACGAAAGGATAGAGAAAAATAAATAGATAATATGTTTAGAGTGCACTCCACTAAATAGATATACGTTGGATCCATTGCAACGCACGGGCCGGCACATCTATACCCCTATATAGTGTGTGAATAACTTTGAAAGTTGGTCATTGGATGAAGCCAATCTGACGGTACAAAGATGGCAAATTCGAGCACTACTGGTCGTTGGATATAATCTACATTCCACCAAATTCTGCCACCTGTAGAATCTTGAAGACTCCATGATTGAACATAAGCATAATACACAAACCTCAAAACACAAGCACTTCTCCTTTGTTCTAGAATCTTCCATATCTTAATTGCCCAAACTTTTTTTTCAAAATGAATTTTCACTATTTGTTTTTACTTTATGCTTTACAATGCACAATTCCATGAATCTTAAAATAGATTTTTTTATAAAACTAATTGATTTTGAACTAGATGAACTATAAGAATTAAATGAATATCTACATCATGCATATATGACTCAAAGCTTACATGCTATAGTGTGTTATTTATTCATAATTTGGTTACCAAATCTCATGCGTGCAATGCACATGTACCTTACTAGTCGGTAGTAGTAAGAAACAAATTCCGGGTTTGGCACGAGCTCGTACTGTGGGAGCACTACAAGGCCTGCCATAGGAGTTACATTTCCCTCTTGGGGCCCACGGGACCGAGCTTTAGTGGCTTAGTGCACTGGCCTATGATTCAATGACATGCAGACCTTAAAAGCGGCTAGCCCACATGTCATTCTCATGGTGGTGGCGTAGTTCGCGACTCACTCGTTTGTAGCAACCCAACCTCAAACGGTCAAGTCTCTGTGCTTCAGTGTCATCCCTGGATCGGTAATGCTGACACACACAGTACTCGAGTTTTTATAACAGAGTAGCAATCACACACTTATTGCATCGAATGTCTCAAAAGAGCACTTATTACAATAAATATGGCTTAAGGCCATCTAATACGATAACAGTGGAAGGCTTGGAAGATAAGTGAGTCCATCAACTCCAATGGCATAGCTGAGCTGCACGGCAACGACCTAACGAACCTTACTCCTCGTCTGAAAAGTCTGCAACATAATACGTTGCAGCCCGAAAACGGGTCAGCACATGGAATATGCTGGCAAAATAACACAGTAGAGCAAGAACAGAATAATGCTATCACTACATGCATATTTGGCTGGTGGAAAGCTCTATGGTTATAGTTTTTGCGAAAAGCCAATTTTCCCTACAACAAAGGAATAGATTTTATTTAACTATCATGGTAGTTGAAACATCATTGAGAAGGTTCCTCCAACTCAATCCCAATTAAAGTAATTAACAACCCAACAATATTATTTAGTAGTGATGAGATACTTATGATACTCCAAGTACTAGATACTCAAGATGTCCATAACCGGGGACACGGCTAACCATGACTAGTTTATACACTCTGCAGAGGTTTGCGCACTTTTCCCCACAAGACTCGATCTCCTCCGTGGGATTTTCTCGCACTACATGGTGTTTTATAAACAGATGACCGAGACACAGTCTTTAAGAAGCATTAACCCCTTACTACGTGCAGACCATACCAACCTACATCCCTCTACCTGCTGATCCGCCTCTTCGGGAGCTTCACGCAACTTACTCAACTATGCTAGAGCCCATAATAGCTTGTGGCTGCACATGGAAGTTTCTAGCATGAAAATATCTCAGTTCCCTTTGAGCCTGGGTGGCGGACCATATGATTATCACACGGGTACTCCGGGAAATCCTAGGACAACACTGGATTCCCCAGGTGCCCAACAAACAATCCACCCAGACGTGTATTCAAGTTGTCACCTTAAGTTGAACCATTAATTAAGAATCTCACATCTGTCATGGATTTCACTCACCCAAACCATGTCTACGACCATAGCATAGCAATATAAGCAATACGTAGAAGTAACTCCCAAGGTTTGAATATAACAGGGCTATAGGTTCTGCCTTAGCAACTACTTCCCAACCCACATGTTAATCACATCCTAACCATGCGATGTTTGAGGATTGGAACTAATGCATAAAAACTAGGTGATGGAGGGGTATGATCAAAGTGTTACTTGCCTTGCTGATGATCCACAAAACCTAGGGACTAGTAGTAGCACGCTTCGCACTCCGGGTGTTCTATCGTAAACAAACAATAGCATACATAAGAAATCAAGAAAAGAAACAATGGTAAATCTCAAATAAGAAGATCTAACCAGAAAGTTCAACTTAAGAACTCCGGTTTGCGAAAAGAATCAAATCAAACGGAGCAACGAAACTCAAACTGCGAAAGAAACAAGATCCGTTTACTAATATGGACTAAGGTCAAATTTTACAGTACCAAAATCATGTTCAGGTTGATTAAGCGGAAAGAGGGTTTTGAGACGAAGATCTAGGCGCTTGAATCGCCTGATTCCAACAAACGAGCGAAAAGATAAACAGAAACAAAAATCTGATCAGAAATCGCGATCGGAAATAACCGCGGAAAATCTGAGAAAAAGAAAACTGACGAACAGGCTAACGAACGAACGTTCGTTGTCTGCGGCTAACAAGTGAACACTGTTCGTTAAAACGAACGTACCAACGAATGTACGCAAAGTATCTAAACAAAGAAAAACCAGCGAACCGATCTATTAAAAAAAACTAGGGTTTTCTAACAAAAACTGAACCGTTTTTTCTAAAAAACCGAACGACGCTTATACCTTTGGCGAGGTACGGCGAGGCGGGGCGGCGACGGCGGGTCGCGTGGGGCGGCGGCGACGCGGGGCAACGGCGAGCGGCGGCGGCAGTGGCTAGTGGTAGGGGCGGCGCGCGGCGCAAGGCGGCGGGCGGTGGCGGTGGCGTGGCTTCGGGGCTCCAGGGGGGCCCCGGGTCGGCTTATAAGAGAGGGGTGGCGGTTTGGGGAATGGGGCGGGGTGGCGGCGTGTCCGGGACGGACACGTCCTGGCGGCGGCGGCAGCGCTGCTCGGGAGTCCTCTCCCGAGCCGGTGCGGGCAGGCACGCGGCTGGGCCGGCTGGGCCTCGGCCTAGTACGGTCCGGCGGGAGTTCCCTTTTTTAAAAAAATAATAATTTCGCCGGAACTAAATAAATCCTAGAAAATAAAATAAAAATCTAAAAATGCCAAAACAAATTTTCACCATCTAAATAAAAAATTTAGAACAGGATGAACATTTTCTTGGCCCTAAAATGCAGCGTTGAAAAACGTGCAATTTTTCTAATTCAAATAAAATAGCAATAAACTCCGAATAAATCAAATATTTGATCTTAATATTTTTCCTCCAATATTTCATTTATTTTGGAGAAGTCATATTATCTCCTCTCATATATTTTGATATGAAATATTTTCAGAGAGAAAAATAATTAAAACCAAAATCCTCGTTTCAATATTTGATGAGAAAATTCCTTATATAACACTGTTTTAAGTTTTGATTCCCTATTTGACACTGGAAATTTTTTTCTTCCCTATATAACACTGCGCCTAAATATTATGCCGTTTACGACACTTTCGTCCATTTTAAGCCTTAAAGATGGTAAATGACCTATTTACCCCTCATGTGGCATGTGACCAAAATTTTATGTTTATGTGTGTATTCGGCCGACTCGTTTTGTGTACATCACCGACAAGCACCGAGGACAATTCGTACGGCTGGACGCTGCCGCCGCGCGTACTGGTGCTACTCGCACCTCTTGGCCTCCGATGCTGCTGGCCGCAAAGCTTCTTGTGCTCTAAACTGGTGGCAGCTGATACGAACGATGCATAGAGATAGAGTCCCTTTGCTCGGACAGGCAGGGGTGCAGGCACCGTGGCAGTTGGGGTTGACGTACACATCGAAGCCGGCTTTGAATTCTCACATCAAAAGCTAACTAATTTTTTTTCGAGGAAAAAGCTAACTAGTTGATCGATTTAGCCACTGGCTAGACACGCATGTGCAGGACGCTGATGGCTAATCCCCACATGCGAGAAACACATGCATGTGAGTCATGAGTTGATGCCCACAAGAACTGGTGACGCTCGGTCCTAGTTAGCTTCCTCTACTACGTATATATCAGTTCACGTCCAGCTAGAATTGATCCACATGCCTACCTGCTTGATTCTTGATGTGTACGGAACCCATTTGCTCGAAAAGTTCTCAGGCTACCGCTTGGAATAAGCGGTTAGCTATCTCAAAAACAATCAACAACTTAAAAAAAACTTCTCGGGCCGGCAAGCACTCGGATACAATGCCACAAAACGAACCGGCCTGATACACATAGTATAAGCTAAAAATTTGTCACATACCATATGAAAGGGTAAATAGGTCTTTTCAGGTGTCATTTAACACCGTTAAGGCTAAAAATGGACGAAAGTGTTGTAAAAGGCATAAAATTTAGACTCGATGTTAAATAAGGAAGAAAAAGTTTTTTAGTGTCAAATAAGGCAACAAATTTTAAGGCAGTGTTAAATAAGGAATTCTCTCGTATTTGATAAAACTCAAATATGAAAACCGGGAAATCCCCAACTCTCTCCGAGGGTCCTTGAGTTGCTTAGGATTTCGAGGATCGAGAAGCGAAATGCATTAAAACATGATATGCATGAATGATCTATGTATAACATTCCAAATTGAAAATTTGGGATGTTACAAACCTACCCCCCTTAAGATGAATCTCGCCCTCGAGATTCTGGTTGGCTAGAAAATAGGTGTGGGTGGTCTTTGCGAAGATCATCCTCTCGTTCCCAGGTGGCTTCATCCTCGGTATGGTGGCTCCACTGAACTTTGCAAAACTTGATAACCTTGCTGCGGGTGACTCAGCTGGCAAATTCAAGAATCTTGACTGGCTTCTCCTCATAGGTCAAATCACTGTCCAACTGAATCGCCTCCAAGGGTACTGTATCTCTTAACTGTATATCAGCCATCTCAGCATGACACTTCTTCAGCTGCGAAACATGAAATACATCATGAACTCTTGACAGTCCTTCAGGTAACTCCAACTTGTAGGCAACTTCTCCCATACGTTCCAAAATTCGATACGGTCCTACAAATCTCGGGGCTAACTTTCCCTTAACCCCAAAACGTTTCACTCCTCGTAGGGAGACACCCGCAGATATGCTCTGTCTCCAATTTCATAGGTTATTTCCTTGCGTTTCGAATCTGCATAACTCATCTGCCTGGACTGAGCTACCTTCAGTCTATCTCGGATCAACTTAACCTTTTTCCAGACTCCTTGATCAAATCTGGTCCAAACAACTATCGGTCTCCAACTTCATCCCACATCAACGGTGTTCTGCACCTTCGTCCATACAGGGCTTCAAACGGTGCCATCTTCAAACTAGCATGATAGCTATTGTTGTATGAGAACTCCGCGTAGGGCAAATTGTCATCCCAACTAGATCCATAATCTAGCGCACATGCCCTCAACATGTCCTCCAGAATCTGGTTGACTCTCTCAGTCTGTCCATCTGTCTGCGGGTGGAATGCCGTACTGAACTCCAACCTTGTCCCCAAAGTTTGGTGCAGTTGATGCCAAAACTTTGAAGTAAAATGTGTTCCTCTATCTGATATGATTGTCCTCGGAACTCCATGCAGACATACGATCCTGGTCATATATATCTTGGCCAACTTCGCACTTGTATAGGTGGTTTTCACTGCGATAAAGTGAGCTACTTTGGTCAAACGATCAACTACTACCCATATAGAATCGTATCCTGATATGGTCTTGGGTAATCTGGTGTTAAAATCCATGCCAAGTTTATCCCACTTCCATTCGGGTATCGGCATAGGCTGTAACAATCATGCTGGATTTTGATGCTCAGCCTTCACTCTCTGACATACATCACATACGGCTACATACTCGGCAATATCCTTCTTCATACCAGTCCACCAGAAACGTTCCTTCAAATCCAAATACATCTTGGTGTTTTCGGGGTGTATCGAGTATGGGGAGTCATGAGCCTCCTAAAGTATTAACTTCCTAATCTCTGTGTTATTGGGCAGATAAACACGGTCCTCAAACCATAAGGTGTCGTGCTCATCCTCACAAAAACCTTTGGTCTTTCCTTCTCCCATTCTCTCTTTTATCTTCGCAATCTCTTTGTCCTCCTTCTGAGCTTCTCGAATCTTTCCTAACAATGTAGACTGAACCTCCATTGTTGCAACAAAACCTCTAGGAACAATCTCTAATCGAAGTTCCCTGAGATCTTCTCCTAACTCCTTTGGCAATCCCGTGCTCACTAGGGTATTAGCATAACTCTTCCAACTCAAAGCGCCGGCTACGACATTGGCCTTGCCTGGATGATAGTGAAGCTTCATGTCATAATCCTTTATAAGCTCCAACCATCTTCTCTACCAAAGGTTCAGCTCCTTCTGTGTGAAAATGTACTTCAAACTTTTATGATCCATGTACACATCACAACGGTTTCCAAGAAGGTAATGTCTCCAAGTCTTCAACGCATGCACTACGGCAGCCAACTCCAAATCATGCGTGGCATAATTCAACTCGTGCGGTTTCAGTTGTCGCGAGGCATACGAAACAACTCTTCCGTCCTGCATCAGCACACTTCCAAGTCCTAGGCGAGAGGCATCGCAATACACTTGAAACTCCTTGCGTATATCCGGCAGAATCAGCACCGGGGCTGTGGTCAAACGTTTCTTTAACTCCTGAAAACTCGCTTCACGTTCTTCTGTCCATTTAAATTTGGTATCCTTCTTCAATAACTCCGTCATTGGCTTGGCAATTTTGAAAAAATTCTCAATGAATCTCCGATAGTATCCTGCGAGTCCAAGAAACTACGGATCTCGCTAACACAAGTGGGTGCCAACCATTCAGTGACTGACTGAACCTTGGTGGGATCTACTGCCACACCTTCTCCTGATATAACATGTCCAAGGAATTTGACTTCCTTCAGCCAAAACTCACATTTGCTGAAGTTGGCATACAACAAATTTTCCCTGAGTTTCTCGAGAACTAAGCGCAAATGCTCTTCGTGCTCCTCTGAAAGGATCGAGAAGAGGTGTCTAGAGGGGGGTGATTAGACACTAAGTGCCAAAAGTTGCAATTTTTAATATTCTTAAGTTTAAGTGGAGTTTAAGCACAAGTTTAACAAACACAATACATATCAAGCAAGCATGCAACGAGTATATGAGCAGCGGAAAGTAAAGCATGCAACTTGCAAGAATGTAAAGAGAAGGGTTTGAAGTATTCAAACACAATTGGAGACACAGATGTTTTTGTCGTGGTTCCGATAGGTGGTGCTATCGTACATCCACGTTGATGGAGACTTCAACCCACGGAGGGTAACGGTTGCGCGAGTCCACGGAGGGCTCCACCCACGAAGGGTCCACAAAGAAGCAACCTTGTCTATTCCATCACGGCCGTCGCCCACGAAGGACTTGCCTCACTAGAGGTAGATTTTCACGAAGTAGGCGATCTCCTTGCCCTTACAAACTCCTTGGTTCAACTCCACAATATCATTGGAGGCTCCCAAGTGACACCTAGCCAATCTAGGAGACACCACTCTCCAAGAAGTAACAAATGGTGTCTTGATGATGAACTCCTTGCTCTTGTGCTTCAAATGATAGTCTCCCCAACACTCAACTCTCTCTCACAGGATTTGGATTTGGTGGAAAGAATATTTTAGTGGAAAGCAACTTGGGGAAGGCTAGAGATAAAGATTCATATGGTTGGAATGTAATATCTTGACCTCAACACAAGTGTAGGTGGTTCTCTCTTAGAAAATGTGTATTGGAAGTGTAGGTATGTTCTGAGGGCTCTCTCCACGAATGAAGAGTGGGTGGAGGGGTATATATAGCCTCCACACAGAATCTAACCGTTACACACAATTTGCTAAACTCGGTGGGACCGAATGGTTAAACTCGGTCAGACCGATTCAGCAAACCTAGTGACCGTTAGGATTTTCGGTGGGACTGAGATGGCACTCGGTAGGACCGATATGGTTAGGTTTAGGGCATAAGGTAATCTCGGTGTGACCGATTACACAAACTCGGTGGGACCGATTTTGGTAATAAGCTAACCAGAGAGTTTGCATTGTAATCTTGGTATTACCGATTGCTCAAACTCGGTGAGACCGATCTTGGTAATGGACATACACAGAGAGATTACAATCCCATCTCGGTGAGACCGAGATCCCTATCGGTGAAACCGATTTGCTAGGGTTTGTGGCAGTGGCTATGACATGTGAAACTCGGTGGCGCCGGATAGATAGAATCGGTGGGGCCGAGTTTGACGTTTGGTTTAGGTCATATGTGGATGTGGGAAGGTAGTTGAGGGTTTTGAAGCATATCACTAAGCACTTTGAGCAAGCAAGCCATTAAGCAACACCTCATCCCCTCTTGATAGTATTGGCTTTTCCTATAGACACAATGTGATCTTGGATCACTAAAATATAAAATGTAGAGTCTTGATCTTGAAGCTTGAGCCAATCCTTTGTCCTTAGCATCTTGAAGGGGTTCCACATCCTCTAGTCCATGCCACTCCATTGTTGAACTTATCTGAAACATACTAGGTAAAAGTGTTAGTCCAACAAGAGATATGTTGACATTAATTACCAAAACCACCCAGGGAGCACTTGTGCTTTCAATCTCCCCCTTTTTTGTAATTGATGACAACATACATCAAAGCTTTAGATAAAGATATAGAGAATAGCAAGTAAAGCTTTGGAAAGACATGTAACATGCATAGGCTCCCCCTACATGTATGCAATCATGTGAATATTGAATATAGGAGCATGTGAATGCGTAAACAGGACAGAGTAAGCAATGTGTTACATGTATCTTGGCTATATGCATCAGACCAAATGATGTGAATGTGAGAAATGTACCTTCATGCTCATGAGTCCTTCTTGCAAACAGTATGTACATCAGCAAGAACTTCTCATTCACATGACTGTGATGCATATACTTACCTTGTGGTCTTTAGTTGGCTTAGGATGGGATGAACCTGCGCAAACAAGGTTAAATAACACAGATACACCTACTGACCAGAGCAAACAAGAGAAACCACAAGAGAACCAAGACTGAGATGACATGTAGAGTGAGTACTAAGTACCACATTGGATATAGACATGTCCCCAAAGGTAAAGATATGCAATAAAATCAGAGATTTCCTTCCCTTAGATGTCTTGCTCCCCCTGAATCTGCAAGGGATATTGGGAGAAGATAGGGAACAGAAAATCAGAGCAACAAAAAGAATGAAACAATAGAGCTTGAGCTAAAGCAAGCAACCAAACATGTCTTTCCCCTCTTAAAGACATGTGACATCTCTCCTCTTGAACACCAAGCATCTGGGGTCACTTTCTCCTAGTTGAGAAACTCTCTCCCCCTGAGCATTCTCTCTTTCTCCCCCTATAGGAAGGATTAAGCTTTGATGTGATCTCTCTCTCCCCCTTTGACATCAATTTCCAAGAAGGGCTCTTCTGGACATGTGATACAAATGGGTTGGTCCTTGAGTCACAGAGAAAAGCAGCATGTCTAATATGATGCTGGTAGAGGACAAGAATCATTGAGTGGAGCTGGAGCAAACAGAAATCAGGAATAAGTGGCAAGTTGGGTTTCCTGTGATGGAATCGGTGACTCCGAGTTGTGTGCTTCGGTTGCATCGAAAGATTTCGGTTGGGCCGAAGAGAACAAACCGGTGTGACCGAGTTCATCAGAGTGAAACCACTTGTCACCTCAGCTCACTAGACAAGTAAGATCTCACAAGGATATGCAAGGAATTAACTGAAAGATTTGCAATGAATTGGATGCAGAAAATGCAGAACAAAAAGGAAAGAAAAGAAACTAAAAGTTCTAGATGAAGTGAAAGGGGAAACAAATATGCAAATGCAAAAGCACGGAGAAGCACTAGAGAACTTCATCTAGAAATGGTCGGTGACAAAGTCACCTATGTTAGAGTATATTGACTTAGGAGTCAAGTGAGAGCACTTGATCATAGGTCATACTCATCGTTTAAGCTCAAAATGGGGTTACCATTTTTTGTTTAAGCATCTTGATGTATTCACATCTTGTCGAGTTGCTTTGGATCATGACTTGGAGTAAAGCTTCTCTAAGATGGAATAACATACCTTGGGTGGTGGTGTTGATCTTGATCATGTAGTTGAACTTGTGTGGGTTGCTCAAGGTTGATGTAGTTCATCAAGAGTTGGGAGCACCACTTGGAGTTTGAGTTCATCTACCTACATGGGCTAAATTTGCAAGGAAGAGCACTTGTGTATCCAAAATGACAATCATGAGACTCAACATAGAATTTGCCAAAGGATATGTTTGAATGGTTTCGTGCTTCCTTGTCTTCAACCACCATTGTGTAGAGACTTGGTGATGTAGAGATTGCTCAAGATGTGAGTGAGTTGCAATCTCATAGATTTAGATTCAACCAAGTACCTGCACGGGTTAGATAACATGCAAGGTACAAATATATCCAAGACATATGAATAGCATCATAAGAAAAATATCGAGGATTAGTCATAGGCTCATGCCCCGCATGTATCAAATGGAGTTCCTACTCCAAGCTTGAAGAATCAATGATGTTCAATTCACCTCTTAACCTGCAAAACACTTTCTCATCAAGTGGTTTAGTAAATATATCCGCCAATTGCTTATCGGTGCGAACATGCTTAAGGTTAATGTCCCCTTTGGCAACATGATCTCAAATGAAATGATGACGAACTTCAATATGCTTAGTTCGAGAATGTTGCACGGGATTGTGAGCAATCTTAATAGCACTTTCATTGTCACATAGCAATGGAACATGTTTCACATATATCCCATAATCTTTAAGAGTTTGGGTCATCCAAAGTAATTGAGCGCAACATGAACCAGCGGCAATGTATTCCGCTTCGGCGGTGGATAAGGATACCGAGTTTTGTTTCTTGGAAGACCAAGACATAAGAGATCTACCAAGGAATTGACAAGTACCCGAAGTGGATTTTCTATCAACCTTGTCTCCGGCATAGTCCGAATCGGAGTAGCCAACAAGATCAAAAGAGGACCTCTTAGGATACCAAATGCCAAAATTTGGTGTATGGATTAGGTATCTCACTATCCTTTTCACAGCCTTAAGATGACACTCTTTAGGAGCAGCTTGATATCGTGCACACATGCACACACTTAGCATAATATCGGGACGAGAGGCACATAGATATAACAATGAACCAATCATAGAGCGATAAACCTTTTGATCAACCGGTTCACCATCTTTGGTCAAATCAAGATGTCCACTAGTAGGCATGGGTGTAGTCCTACCTTTGCATTCTTGCATATTGAACTTCTTGAATAAGTCCTTGGTGTACTTCGTTTGAGAGACAAAGGTACCTTCCTTAGTTTTCTTGAGTTTTTAAACCGAGAAAGAATTTGAGTTCACTCATCATAGACATCTCAAACTTCTCCGACATTAGCTTTCCAAACTTCTCACTAAAATGAGGGTTAGTTGAACCAAATATGATATCATGAACATAAATTTGGCACACAAATAGTTCTCCATTAACCCTTTTAGTAAAAAGAGTAGAATCAATTTTACCAATTTCAAAGCCTTTTTCAATAAGGAACTTGGTAAAGCATTTATACCATGCTCTAGGAGCTTGTTTAAGACCATAAAGGGCTTTGTGAAGTTTGTAAACATGATTAGGTTTCTTAGGATTGACGAAGCCGGGAGGTTGCTTAACATAAACTTCTTCCTCAATTTTGCCATTTAGAAAAGCACTTTTAATGTCCATTTGGTACAAGGTGATATCATGGTGATTAGCATAAGCAAGTAAGATGCGAATGGACTCAAGTCTAGCAACAGGAGCATATGTCTCACCATAGTCCATACCTTCAACTTGTGTGTAGCCCTGGGCGACGAGACGTGCTTTGTTGCAAACCACTTGTCCATCTTCATCTTGCTTGTTGCGAAACACCCATTTGGTACCAATGATGTTGTGGTTGTTGTCAGGCTTCTCGACCAATGTCCACACTTGATTTCTCTCAAAGTTGTGTAGCTCTTCATGCATAGCATTTATCCAGTCCAGATCCTCCAATGCTTCTTCAACCTTCATAGGTTCAATGCTAGAGATGAATGAGTAATGTTCACAAAAGTTAGCTAAACGAGTTTTAGAGTGAGTGATTCTCCCGGTTTGGATATCATTGTAGATTTGCTCGACGGGATGATCCTTAGCAATTCTTGCTCGAACTCGTGAAAGCTTTTGCTTGGGTCAGGGTGGAACATCCTCTTCATCTTGTGCTTCTTCTTGGCCTTCTTCATTGTTGACGTTGTCATTCTCTTGTCGTGGTGGAGAAGGAGGTTGTTGATGTTCATCTTGGTGCACTTCCTCGTTTTCTTCATCTTGGCATGTCCCACTTGTGGATGCTTCCGTATCAACTCTTGGTTCACCTTGTCGTGAGGTAGAAGCTTCCACTTGGACGGACGAGGTACTCTCCTTCACTTCCGTTGGATGAATCTTGCCAATGGACAAGTCTTGAATTTCTTCCAAAGGGTCTTTGTCTCCTATATCAATTGGCAATTGCTCTACTTGCAAGCCGTTAGATTCATCAAACTTCACATCTACCGTCTCTTCAACCTTTCAGGTGAAATTGTTGTAGACACGGTAAGTGTGAGAGTTTGAGCCATAACCAAGAAGGAAACCTTCATGAGATTTAGGAGCAAATTTAGAACGACGATGCTTATCAAGAATGTAGCACTTTGAGCTGAATACTCGAAAGTATCCAACTTGGGGTTTGTTACCGGTGAGGAGCTCGTATGCCGTCTTGCCGAGTAGCTTGTGAAGATACATGCGATTTGTTGCATGACAAGCTGTCTTACCCGCTTCCGCCCAAAAGTGCTTTGGCGTTTTGTACTCATCAAGCATCATTCTTACCATCTCGATAAGAGTCTGGTTCTTCCTTTCAACAACTCCATTTTGTTGAGGTGTGTACGTAGCCGAGAACTCATGTGAAATCCCTTCTTCGTCAAGAAAGGTGTCCACATTTGCGTTCTTGAACTCCGTTCCGTTGTCGCTCCGAACCTTCTTGATCTTCACGTCAAACTGATTTTGGGCCTTCCTAGCAAAGTTTTTGAAGATCTTTTGGACCTGCAATTTGTCATCAAGAAAGAACACCCACGTAAATCTTGAAAAATCATCAACTATCACTAGACCAAATGAGTTACCACCAAGACTCTTGTAGGCATTTGGACCAAAGAGATCCATGTGAAGTAGCTCGAGTGGTCTTCTTATGGTCATGATGTTCTTCGCGCGGTGACTTCCTCCAACTTGTTTCCCTGCTTGACAAGCACTACAAAGTCTATCCTTGTCAAATATGACATCTTTTATTCCAAGGATATGATCACCTTTAATAAGCTTATCAAGATTTTGCATACCAACATGACCTAGTCTTATATGCCACAACCAGCCTTTAGAAGATTTGGTAATTAAGCAAGTTCTAGGTTGAGCCTTTTTAGTGAAATCGACAATGTAAAGATCTCCTCTACGTATACCGGTAAATACCATTTCATGATTATCTCTACAAAACACTTGGTAATCTACTTCAGTGAATAAGACATTGAAACCGAAATCCGCAAGTCTAGAAACTGACAGTAAATTGTATCCAAGGGATTCAACAAGCATGACATTTTGTATGGAGCTATCATGTGAGATGGCCACCTTACCAAGGCCAACCACCTTACCCTTTGAATTATCACCAAAGGTGACATATTTTCGAGGGTCGTCGTTTTCAGCAAGCTCACAAAACATATCTTTATCTCCGGTAAATGATCAGCACATCAACTATCAAGGACCCATTCCTTTCCTCCAGCCATGTAGCCGCGAAGATTTGCCATAAGACCAAAGTGTCTCATCGCATCATCGAGATCATAGTCACTATCATCATCATCATCATCCTCATCCGAGTATTCATGTTCAACATCATCTTGTGATTGATCAATTCCTAGAGAGGGCAATTCATTAGATAAATGATCATTTCTATAGTTATCTTTATGAATTCTAATAGCTCTGGAAATGATATTGCTAATGATTCCAACATCTCCTTTGGCACTCGTAAGATTAGTAACCTCAAATAAGTAGTCACCAAATTTGGGATCATTGGAACTCATCTTAATCAAAGCAATAGACTTATGGAGGATTTCATCTAGATCTTTCAAGGAGTAATTAGGAAAGAGTTCCTCAAGAAATTTCCATATGGTATAGGCACACTTAAGAGCCGGCAAACATCCAATCAAGTTTCTAGGCAAGCCTCTAGTGATAAGACTAACAGTTCTAAGATTGCGAATCATGTCAATATCTTCATCTAGGGTAGGGTGCAAAGGATCAACATGAGGTGCACAAGGGCTAGTAATGTACATGTTCAAATGATATTCATTGAAAATCTCAAGCATTTAATTTTTCCACTCATGAAAATACTCTCCATCAAGAATAGGCAATCTATGTCTAAGACTCCCCAAAGTAGACACATCCATCTTCCTCCAATGGTGTTTAAACCAAGGCAATGGAGACCAAAGGTCTGATACCAATTGAAAGGATCGAGAAGAGGTGTCTAGAGGGGGGGGGGGTGATTAGACACTAAGTGCCAAAAGTTACAGTTTTTAATATTCTTAATTTAAGTGGAGTTTAAGCACAAGTTTAACAAACACAATACATATCAAGCAAGCATGCAATGAGTATATGAGCAGCGGAAAGTAAATCATGCAACTTGCAAGAATGTAAAGAGAAGGGTTTGCAGTATTCAAAGGCAATTGGAGACACGGATGTTTTTGTCGTGGTTCCGATAGGTGGTGCTGTCGTACATCCACGTTGATGGAGACTTCAACCCACGGAGGGTAACGGTTGCGCCAGTCCACAGAGGGCTCCACCCACGAAGGGTCCACGAAGAAGCAACCTTGTCTATTCCATCACGGCCGTCGCCCATGAAGGACTTGCCTCTCTAGCGGTAGATATTCACGAAGTAGGCAATCTCCTTGCCTTGACAAACTCCTTGGTTCAACTCCACAATCTTGTTGGAGGCTCCCAAGTGACACCTAGCCAATCTAGGAGACACCACTCTCCAAGAAGTAACAAATGGTGTGTTGATGATGAACTCCTTGCTCTTGTGCTTCAAATGATAGTCTCCCCAACACTCAACTCTCTCCAACAGGATTTGGATTTGGTGGAAAAAAGATTTTAGTGGAAAGCAACTTGGGGAAGGCTAGAGATCAAAATTCATATGGTTGGAATGGAATATCTTGACCTCAACACAAGTGTAGGTGGTTCTCTCTCAGAAAATGTGTATTGGAAGTGTAGGTATGTTCTGAGGGCTCTCTCCACGAATGAAGAGTGGGTGGAGGGGTATATATAGCCTCCACACAGAATCTAACCGTTACACACAATTTGCCAAACTCGGTGGGACCGAATGGTTAAACTCTGTCGGACCGATTCAGCAAACCTAGTGACTGTTAGGATTTTCGGTGGGACTGAGATGCAACTCGGTAGGACCAATATGGTTAGGGTTAGGGCATAACGTAATCTCGATGTGACCGATTACACAAACTCGGTGGGACCGATTTTGGTAATAAGCTAACCAGAGAGTTGGTCAGGCAAACTCGGTGAGACCGATTACACAAACTTGGTGGGACCGATTTTGGTAATAAGCTAACCAGAGAGTTTGCATTGTAATCTCAGCAGTACCGATTGCTCAAACTCGATGAGACTGATCTTGGTAATGGACATACACAGAGAGATTACAATCCCATCTCGGTGAGACCGAGATCCCTATCAGTGAAACCGATTTGCTAGGGTTTGTGGCAGTGGCTATGACATCTGAAACTCGGTGGCGCCGGATAGATAGAATCGGTGGGGCCGAGTTTGACTTTTGGTTTAGGTCATATGTGGATGTGGGAAGGTAGTTGAGGGTTTTGGAGCATATCACTAAGCACTTTGAGAAAGCAAGCCATTAAGCAACACCTCATCCCCTCTTGATAGTATTGGCTTTTCCTATAGACTCAATGTGATCTTGGATCACTAAAATAGAAAATGTAGAGTCTTAATCTTGAAGCTTGAGCCAATCCTTTGTCCTTAGCATCTTGAAGGGGTTCCACATCCTCTAGTCCATGCCACTCCATTGTTGAACTTATCTGAAACATACTAGGTAAAAGTGTTAGTCCAACAAGAGATATGTTGACATTAATTACCAAAACCACCCAGGGAGCACTTGTGCTTTCATCCTCCTCGTTCTTCGGGTATACCATTATATCATCAATGAACACCACAACAAACTTATCCAAATGTTGCATGAACACTTTGTTCATCAAGCTCATGAAGTAGGCAGGGGCGTTAGTCAGTCCAAACGACATGACCGTATACTCATATAACCCGTACCGTGTGGTGAATGATGTTTTTGGTATGTCCTTATCTCGTATCTTCAACTGGTGATATCCTAATCGCAGATCGATCTTTGAAAACACCTTAGCTCCTTGCAGTTGGTCAAACAAATCATTGATCATTGGCAGTGGGTATTTGTTCTTGATCGTCACTTCATTTAACGCACGATAATCAACAGCCATTCTTAGAGACTTATCCTTCTTCTCGACCAAAAGCATCGGGGCTCCCCATGGTGATGAACTCCGTCGAATGTAACCTTTCTCCAATAACTCCTTGATCTGTTTCTTAATCTCCTCTAGATCATTTGCGGGCATCCGGTATGGTCTCTTTGATATTGGCCCGGTGCCTGGCAATAGTTCTATCAAAAACTCAATGTCTCTATCCGGTGGCATGCCTGGTAATTCCTCTGGAAAAACATCCGGGTAATCCTTCACTACATGCACTTCCTCCTGAACAACTCCCGTGAGGGTATTCACTTGGCTACTCCTTGGCGCATTCCTAGATACATAGTTAATCCTTTTTCCCTCAGGGGTGGTGAGACAAATTGACTTACTAACACAGTCAATGCTTCCTCCATACTTTGACATCCAGTCCATGCCTAATATCACATCAAATCCTTATGACTCCAAGATTATTAGGTCAGACGGGAAAACATGGCTACCAATGGTTAAGGGTATCTGGTCGTACCATCGACTAGCCATATACTATGTTCTAGGTGAACTCACTAACAGATGGGTCCTAAGGGTTTGGGTTGGTAGTTTAAACTTATCCACGAATTCCCTTGATATGTATGAATGTGATGCACCAGTATCAAATAGAACAAGGGCAGTAAAAGACTTAACCAAAAACTTAGCAATAACTGCGTCTGGCTGCTCTTCAACCTCCTCCACGTTAATGTGGTTCACTTGTCCTTTGTTGAATGGATTGGGCTTCTTTCCAGCGCTCCCATTGCCATTTCCATTCTTCGCTTCAAGGCACTCCATGGCATAGTGTCTAGTCTTCCCGCACTTGGAACAAGTAACGTGGCTTAGGTCTCTCTTTGCGGGTGTGGCTGGATTGGAACGGTTCTGATTGTTGCTTGCTCCATTCCCATTCCCATTCCTTGGGCCAGTGTGATTATGGTTACTTCCTCCATTGTGGGTGTGGCCTCCATGGTTATGATCAAGTCCTCCCGTGTTCGGGGTTAGGCGAGGTTTCTGTTGAGCTCCTGAATTATACCTTCCTTGTCCATACTTCCTCTTATGGCTCTCAATCTAATGCTGCTTCCCTTCAATCATAAGAGCCTTATCTACCAACTCCTGGTAGTTGTTGAATGTTGCCACCATCAACTGCATGCTCATCTCATCATTCAGCCCTTCCATAAACTTCTCCTGCTTTGCGGCATCTGTGGCCACATCGTCAGGGGCATAGCGAGATAACTTGCTAAACTCATCCGCGTACTGAGCCATAGTACGGTTCCCCTGGCGTAAGTTGCGAAACTCGCGCTTCTTCATACTCATAGCTCCAGTTGAGACATGGGCTGTATGGAAAGCTTGCTGAAACTGGTCCCATGTAACAATGGCTATAGGGTAGGTGACAGTGTAATTCTCCCACCATGAGGCTGCTGGTCCATCCAACTGATGTGCGGCAAAATGCACCTTCTCAACATCTGTACATCCTGCAGTGGTTAAATCCCTTCCAATCCTACGGAGCCAGGAATCCGGCACTATCGACTCGGTGCTACTGGAAAACACCGGCAGCTGCAACCTCAGAAAATGGGCTAAGTTATCAACTGGTGGTGGTGGCGGTGGATTGTTGTTGTTGTTGTTGTTGTTGTTGTTGCCTTGGTTCTAAACTAACAACTACATCAGGGTATTCTGTTGCTGGATCAATTGAGTGAGCTCCGGTGGGAAAGTAAATCCGGGGTCACATCTCGGAGGCATCTGATGGGTTTAGAGGGGAGATATTAGAATAGAATGAGGTGTAATGAGAAAACACTACCCATATGCACATGAGACAAACACAATCATTTCACTCAATCAATCAAGCAAGGGCATACAATCGATCTAACTATCATTACAAAAGTGCTCGGACTATACTATATACATGGTGGAATCCTACTACTGACGTGGTGGTCTACTAAAAATATTCCTCGGTTGAAGACTCCATGATGTCTGCTCCCGCTTCGTCTTCATAGTCATCGTCGCTATCATCGGGGTCCGTGTCGGTGTCATCGATGATGATGTAGTCCTTCGGACGAATCTCCTTGGGTTCTTCGTCTTCTTCTTCTGGTGCGGAGGTCTCCCATGAATACTGCTAGCTTCCTTTCCAGATCGTCATTCTTCTCCACTAGTAGGACGATTTCCTCCTCATAATCTTCACGTGTAGACTTAAGTTCTTCCTCCAGTTCTGTGATCCTAGTCATCGCCTTCTTCAGATCTATCATTCCTGCGCACATCTGGTTCTCCTGGCGACGAATGTGCTGGTTTAACTCCTATACGAAAGCTGCAATTGATCTATCCTTCCTGGTGCTAATCATCTCCCATTGCTCATCTTGGTGCCCACAAATCTCATAGATAGTATCCTTAAGCTCCTAATGATAAACTTCTCTGATGCGTCCCATGGTGATATGAGCTACCATACTCTTTCCTAGACTCCAGGTTGGTGCATCGAAGGAAAACTCTATGGGCTTAGTGACTGGCATTAATGTCCTTCCTGGAACTTGAACTTGAATCATCCATCGCTCCTTTCCTGGTAAGGTGGCCTTGTAAGTCCCGGTGAAGCTTGGTATTCCAATGTTCAGGTACCTAGTGACTTCCTTCAAGTGTCGTCCAAAGGGGGCGTCTTCATCCGGTTGTGCAAACTTGTTCCATGCGTCCGCCATCCTAAAGAGTAGAAAATGGAGAGGAGTCAGAAATTAGAAGAGAATAGTGATCTAGGGCTTTAGCTTAGTGGTCGTGTCCTACACTCAGCATGTGCTCTCATACCATCTTGTAGCGACCCGACCTCAAACAGTCAAGTCTCTGTGCTTCAGTGTCATCCCTGGATCGGTAATGCTAACAGACACAGTACTCGAGGATTTATAACAGAGTAGCAATCACACACTTATTACATCGAATGTCTCAAAAGATAACTTATTACAATAAATATGGCTTAAGGCCATCTAATATGATAACACCAGAAGGCTTGGAAGATAAGTGAGTCCATCAACTCCAACGACATAGCTGAGCTGCACGGCAACGACCTAACGAACCTTACTCCTCGTCTGAAAAGTCTGCAACATAATACGTTGCAGCCCAAAAATGGGTCAGCACATGGAATATGCTGGCAAAATAACACAGTAGAGCAAGAATAGAATAATGCTATCACTACATGCATATTTGGCCGGTGGAAAGCTCTATGGTTATAGTTTTTGCGAAAAGCCAATTTTTCCCTACAACAAAGGAATAGATTTTGTTTAACTATCATGGTAGTTGAAATATCATTGAGAAGGTTCCTCGAACTCAGTCCCAATGAAAGTAATTAACAACCCAACAATATTATTTAGTAGTGATGAGATACTTATGATACTCCAAGTACTAGATACTCAAGATGTCCATAACCGGGGACACGGCTAACCATGATTAGTTTATACACTCTGTAGAGGTTTGCGCACTTTTCCCCACAAGACTCAATCTCCTACGTTGGATTTCTCGCACTACATGGTGTTTGAGAAACGGATGACCGAGACACAGTCTTTCAGAAGCATTAACCCCTTACTCCGGGCAGACCATACCAACCTACATCCCTCTACCTGCTGATCCGCCTCTTCGGGAGCTTCAGGCAACTTACTCAACTATGCTAGAGCTCATAATAGCTTGTGGCTGCACACGGAAGTTTCTAGCATGAACATATCTCTGTTCCCATTGAGCCTGGGTGGCGGACCATAGGATTATCACACGGGTACTCCGGGATATCCTAGGACAACACTGGATTCCCCAGGTTCCCAACAAACAATCCACCTAGATGTGTATTCAAGTTGCCACCTTAAGTTGAACCATTAATTAACAATCTCACATCTGTCATGGATTTCACTCACCCAAACCACGTCTACGAGCATAGCATAGCAATATAAGCAATACGTAGAAGTAACTCCCAAGGTTTGAATATTACAGGGCAATAGGTTCAACCTCAGCAACTACTTCCCAACCCACATGTTAATCACATCCTAACCATGCGATGTTTGAGGATTGGAACTAATGCATAAAAACTGGGTGATAGAGGGGTATGATCAAAGTGTTACTTGCCTTGCTGATGATCCGCAAAACCTAGGGACTCGTAGTAGCATGCATCGCACTTCGGGTGTTATATCGCAAACAAACAATAGCATACATAAGAAATCAAGCAAATAAACAAGGGTAAATCTCAAATAAGAAGATCTAACCAGAAAGTTCAACTTAAGAACTCCGGTTTGCGAAAAGATTCAAATCAAACGGAGCAACGAAACTAAAACTGTGAAAGAAACAAGATCCATTTAGTAATCTGGACTAAGGTCAAATTTTACAGTACCAAAATTATGTTCAAGTTGACTAAACGGAAAGAGTGTTTTGAGACGAAGATCTAGGCGCTTGAATCGCCTGATTCCGACAAACGAGCGAAAAGATAAACTGAAACGAAATCAGATCAGAAATCGTGATCGGAAATAATCGCGGAAAATCCAAGAAAAAGAAAACTGAGGAACAGGCTAATGAACGAACGTTCATTGTCTGCGGCTAACGAGTGAACACCGTTCATTAAAACGAATGTACGGACGAACGTCCGCAAAGTATCTAAACCGAGAGAAACCAGCGAACCGATCTATTCAAAAAAATAGGGGTTTCTAACAAAAACCAAACCGGTTTTTTGTAAAACAACGGAACGGCGCTTATACCTCCGGCGAGGTCCGGCGAGGCGGGGCGGCGGCGGCGGGTGGCGCGGGGCGGCGTGGGGCAGCAGCGGCAGGCGGTGGCGGTGGCAACGGCGAGCTGCAGCCGCACAAGGCGGCTGGGCAGGCGGCTTGCGGTGGCCGTGGCGCGGCTTCGGGGTTCCAGGGGGCCCCGGGTCGGCTTATAAGAGGGGTGGGGGGTGGTGGCTTGGGGAAGGGGGCGGGGTGGCGGCGTGTCCGGGACGGACACGTCCTGGCGGCAGTGGCGGCGCTGCTCGGGAGTCCTCTCGCGAGCCTGTGCGGGGAGGCGCGCTGCTGGGCTGGCTGGGCCTCGGCCCAGTGCGGTCCGGCGGGAGTTCCCTTTAAAAAGTTTTTAATTTCGCCGAAACTAAATAAATCCTAGAAAATAAAATAAAAATCTAAAAATGCCAAAAAAAATCACCGTCTAAATAAAATATTTAGAACAGGATAAACATTTTCTTGGCCCTAAAATGCAACTTTGAAAAACGTGCAATTTTTCTAATTCAAATAAAATAGCAATAAACTCTGAATAAATCAAATATTTGATCTTAATATTTTTCCCCCAATATTTCATTTATTTTGGAGAAGTCATATTATCCCCTCTCATATATTTTGATATGAAATATTTTCGGAGAGAAAAATAATTAAAACCAAAATCCTCGTTTCAGTATTTGATAAAACTCAAATATGAAAACCGAGAAATCCCCAACTCTCTCCGAGGCTCCTTGAGTTGCTTAGGATTACGAGGATCGAGAAGCGAAATGCATTAAAATATGATATGCATCAATGATCTATGTATAATGTTCCAAATTGAAAATTTGGGATGTTAAATCGTTCGGGATGAACTGACCGGTGGTGGAGTGGCCGTGGTGAGGGTGCCACAGCTAGGCGTCGGGGCGTTACGAGGCATAGATGGCCACACTGGCGGGTACTACCTATAGTACAGAAGTACTCCAGCTGAGGATTGATGCCCGGGACAAAATGTGTCACAACCGCTGGATGAAAATTCGATGGTGCGGGGGTACGGATCGGAGCACCGGAGCGGAGCAGGCAAACCGCGTCCAATCGGGTGTGGCTGTGGTAGAAAGTTGATGGTCGCCGCAGTTCAGCTGGCCCGCATGTCATGCACACAAAGGCAGTGGGGCCGAGAGGGATGAGGCGCATGTCAGGGGACGTCGTGCCGTGGGTTGGAGCGGCGTCGTGGGAATCGCGTGTGGATGTGGTAGTGGTAGAAACAAGAAACGTGATGGTCGTCGTGGTTCAACTTCCATGGACAAGCTGTCATGTCTACTGACACATGCATTGCATACCGCTCACTTCAAGGAGCGGTAGTAGAGAAAACTTGTTCCAAAGATACCATTTTTCTGATAAAACACTCGAGATATCATTAGTTTTTACACATGGGATTACTCCTGCAAGGGTCAATCACAACAGGTGTTTTGTAAAAAAATGCATCTTGATGTTCCCTGCAATGCATGGGCATCTTGCTAGTTATAGAAGAACGCACACGGGCATCTTTCCGTAGCAGCCACCATGCTAGATTGTTCCAGAGACTTCCTTTTTTAATTGCTCGGTAATGAGGTAGTGGGAGATAAGGATGAACGAGGCAAGGCCTTATCTGTAAATGTGGAGAGATGTGCGGGTATATTTTGTAAAATTGTCATAGTTTGCTTTCTATCCGTTAGATATAGATCGGGCGGTCTATATTACAAGATGGCAGGCACACCATCATCACCAACTCAGTTTTTTATAAGAGTAGAGATATGTATATCAAAACTAGAGTGTTTATATTTCAAGCCCGTGAACATGTATTATTCTACTACTTTCGATCCATTGCAACGCACAGGCCAACACATTGGTAGTAGTAGTCTCTATGACTATCTCTACTCTACTCTTATAAAAAACAGAGTTGTTGATGATGGTGTGCCTGCCATCCTGTAGTATAGGCCGTCCGATTTATATCTGACGGATAAGAAGGAAACTATGGCAATTTTGAAAAAAAATACCCACACCCCTCTCCACATTTGCAAATAAGGCCTTCCCTCATTCATCCTTTTATGCCACAAGATAAACTACGCATACAAATGCATCTTGATCTTTCATGCAACGCACGAGCATATTGCTAGTCTACTACTCTCTTATATCTATGTATCTACTCTTATAAAAAGCAGAGTTGGTGATGATGTTGTGCCTGCCATCCTGCAATATAGGCCCTCCGATCTATATCTAATGGATAGGAAGGAAACTATGGCAATTTAGCTACACTCCTCTCCACATTTGCAGATAAGGCCTTCCCTCGTTCATCCTTTTCTGCCACAAGATCTTGATGTTCCATGCAATGCACGGGCATCTTGCTTCTACACTCTTATAAAAAACAGAGTTGGTGATGATGGTGTGCCTGCCATCCTGCAATATTGGTCGTCCGATTTATATCTCACAGATAGGAAGGAAACTATGGCAATTTTGCAAAATGGTACCCACACACCTCTCCACATTTGCAAATAAGGTCTTCCCTCGTTTATCCTTTTCTCTCACAAGATAAACTAGTCTTATAAAAAAGCAGAGTTGGTGATGATGATGTGCCTGCCATCCTACAATATAGGCCATCCGATTTATATCTGACGGATAGGAAGAAAACTATGGTAATTTTGTAAAAAGATACCTACACCCCTCTCCACATTTGCAAATAAGGCCTTCCCTCGTTCATCCTTTTCTCTCACAAGATAAACTACTCATACAAATGCATCTTGATGTTCCGTGCAATGCACGAGGATGTTTCCTTAGGGGTCTCTGCAGCGCGGCGTGGCCGTAGTTACAAGTTGATGCCCCTTGAGATGCCGACGTTGAGGGGCACTCGGATTTTGTCTGACGAGCAGGTAAGATGAGTTTGATCACGTAGTAAACGCATTCTAAAGACTACCTCCGTGTCCATTTCCTAATTCCCCCCTGCCCACTGTTTCACAACTTAGGCTTGGTGCAAGTGGAGATTGGCTTGCATATGTACGGGAGGGTACCAACATCAATTTGCATAACATTTATAAAGGTGACACCGTTCCCGTAGAACCTTTGTCCAACATTGGGACCAACCATGCAATTGGCCACCGCCTGAATTGGTACGATGGAACCACAATGACATTGAACAAGATAGCACGAACCTTGCACATGGCGGTAAAAGGTGGACCATGCTGTATGCGACTGATTTGTTGCCATACGAGTACGAAGACGATGTGCTCCTTTCTAACCGCATCTTCGTGGTGACAAACCAGGGGACTTGTTTTGTATGGGACACGTCCTACAGTGTACTCCCTCTCTCCCAGTTTATTTATTTTGAATTTTTTCATTTTATAAGTTTCCAATTCAAATTTAGAGCTCCTCATCACATGTTGAGATTACAGTGTCCATTAAATCGTTGCGTGCATGTATAGTAAAGAAAAAAAATCTGAAGTTTGGTATGAGTTCGTGTAGCGGTTGCACCACAAGGCCTGGCGCAGGAGTTACATTTCCCTCTTGGGTCCCTCGGACTGAGCTTCAGCGCCTTACTACACCTGCCTTTGAGTCAATAACATGTGTAACCGATAGGTGGCTGGTCCACATGTAATGCTCTCGAAGGCAGAGGGGCAGTGGGGCCGAGAGGGGTGAGCCGCAGGTTGGGGGACGTGTGGTGTCATGGGTTCGAGCTGCGTCATGTGAATCACGTGTGGCTGTGGTATAAACTTGATGCTCACCACATATCAGGTGGCCCACATGTCATGCACACAAAGGCAGAGAGGCGGTGCGGCCGAGAGGGGTGAGGCGCACGTCGGGGGACGTGGTGCCATGGGTTGGAGCGGCATCGTGGGAATCGCAAGTGGCAGTGGATGAAACGTGATGGTCGCCATACTTGAACTTCCATGGACAAGTTGTCAGGTGTACGGACACATGCATTGCATACCGATTGTCGGCGTCCTGGGAACGGGGGTCCCCAGACTTGCCTGCCTGTGGCCCACTGCATGGCTCCACTAGCGGCCCTGTATGGCCCATCCTCATCAGCAAGCGCACAAGACCCTCGCGAGGGGCCAAGCCTCGTGAGGCGGATGATGCAAGACCTCCTCGGGGGCAGCCTCACCAGGCTGGCTCGCGAGAGGCGGAGAGATCAAGGCAAGGGGCACCTCGCGAGGTCCCTGTGACGCAAGCCATGATGACCAAGGCCAGGCGGGAGCCATCACGCGCTGTGTGCTCATTTCCTCTTTGGTGTTAACACTACAGGAAATATGTGAACTTATGACCTTCTCTTAGTGACCCCAGCTGAATTGGTCGTAAATTCACGATCGTTTCGCTTGGAAGGGCTCAAACCCTGAAATTGCTTACACCAAATGGTCACAAAGCAGACAAGAGGCGCTAATGACCTTATTTCTACCTAATTACGACCAATATAAATGGTCATGAGGTTGTGAACGTGGATGCGTTGGTACTTATTGCTATGACAAGGCGCCACCTCATCAGTTTTGTCTATGTGTCATGTTCATGTGTCAATTTTTGCCCTAGGTTGTGAAGCAACCTATATTTCTGTCATTCCTAGAATTCCCAAAAAAATTGGACATTCTTTACTATCCAAATCATTGCCTCATGACAACATTCAACTCCATTTGACTGGTAAATCTTCCTTGGCAAATTTCCAAAGTTTTTGTTCAGCTCGAACTATTGTGAAGGAAGTACTGGCTAGGCATATCCTAATGAGCTGAATTTTTGCCACATATTCTATATTCCCAAATCATATCTCTCCACAAAATTTGAGCCCCATCTAACAATACATGTGAGTGTGGCTTCAACATTCATATTTCTGTCCAGTGTGGTACATTCCAAAGAAAGTGACACCTAGGCTCCTCCATTTGAGCTGCAAATTTTCCAAGATAGTGTCCTTAGTAGATGATCATCCTCGGCCAAAACTCAGGCCCATTGGCCATGTGCATTTCCCGTACCACTAATCAAACACCTGGGTGCTAATTCATGTTTGAGCTCGGTTCAATCTCCTCGTGAGATTCTTCTATTGCTTTCTTATTCTTGACACCTATTAGAGGAGTGCCCAACCCACTAGACATGCCTAGGCCGCCTGGAACGCGTGGCAACACCACGGTCATGGTGTGACCATGCGGCGGGCATGTGAGTCTACGCGCTTTGGAGTTGGGGCCCTGGGCCACCATCCAAACCTCAGCGTATCGCCACCAAACCATGTATTTCTGATTCAATAGATACTTTTATACCTAGAAATGATTTTTTGAAAAAATAAAGAGGAAACTATGAGGCAGCTGCAGTTCAAATTTGTCCCGCTTCCTACTGAATCAGCAGAAATTTGTCTTTTTCACCAGAGGTGGATAAATTTTTTTGGCACCCAACCATTTTGTCAATTGTGCATTAAACATGGCCTAGTATTTTATAAAATTGATTTGGTCCAATTTTGCAACAAATATATGGTAGGTCCTTTACAAAAAAAACTCATTTTGGGCACTCGAAAAATGGAAAATTGATTTTTCGTCCAAAGAAAATGAAAAGTCCCTTAGGCAACATTGTTTGCCATTCCAATATGCACCCTTGTGCACAATATGAGATCATTTTAACAAACTATAACATGGATGTGGCCATCAGATTGATCATTTGGCTTGAAAGCCATGAATCTTCAGATATGATAGCTCATTTCTGAGAACACTTTTTTAAAATAATTGCCGTATTACAAGTTTGTTATTTTTCCTGGGAACTTGGCCACATATAATGACACAATGCGAAAGTTTCCCAATTTTTGATTTTTTTTGAATTTTTTATGCCTGTTTCAAAATGCGGTCAAAACAACGGGAATGACTGTTCCTAGCTAGTGGTTGAATCTTGGAATTTTTTTGGTGTTTCTCTTATTAAACAGATACTTATGTACCTAGAAATGATTTTTGGAAAAAATAAATAGCAAACTATGAGGCAGCTGCAGTTCAAATTTGACCTGCTTCCAACTGAATCGGCGGAAATTTGTCTTTTTCACGAGAGGTGGATCAAAACTTTTTACACCCAACCATTTTGTAAATTGTGCATTAAATATGTCCTAGGATTTTATAAAATTGATTTGGTCCAATTTTGCAACAATTATTTGGGAGGTCCTTCACAAAAAAACCTCCTTTTGGGCACTCAAAAAATGGAAAATGGTTTTTTGTCCAAAGAAAATGAAAACTTCCTTAGGCAACATTGTTTGCCATTCCAATATGCACCCTTGTGCACAATATGAGATTATTTGAAAAAACTATGCCATGAAAGTGGCCATAAGATTGATCATTTGGCTTTAAAGCCATTGATCTCCACACGTGATAGCTCGTTTCTGAGAACACTTTTTTAAAATAGTTTCCATATTACAAGTTTGTTATTTTTCCTGGGAACTTGGCCACATATAATGACACAATGCGAAGGTTTCCCAATTTTTTGATTTTTTTTGAATTTTTATGCCCGTTTCAAAATGCGGTTAAAACGGCGGGAATGACCGTTCCTAGCTAGTGGTTGAATCTTGGAATTTTTTTGGTGTTTCTCTGATTAAATAGATACTTATGTACCTAGAAATGATTTTTGGAAAAAATAAATAGCAAACTATGAGGCAGTTGCAGTTCAAATTTGACCCGCTTCCTACTGAATCTTTTTCACGAGAGCTGGATCAAGGCTTTTGACACCCAACCATTTGGTCATCTGTGCATTAAACATGGCCTAGTATTTTAGAAAATTAATTTGGTACAATTTACAACAAATATATGGTAGGTCATTCACACAAAAAACTTATTTTGGGCACTCGAAAAATGGAAAATGAATTTGGCATGTTGCATCCTTGGTAGTGAGCAATTTGCGGGGGAGGTTCTGGAAGTGGTGAAGTAATTTGCTGGAACCGACAATATGGATTGCTGGAACTGTTGATTCATGATGCTTCATCCCCAGCAGTGAGCAGCCTCAAGGAGGTGCTAGAGCTGGCGAATGCTACAACTAGAGAATGTCAGGGTGATGCCGACTATGATCCGCCAGACTGCGCTTGTGCGCGACAGCGCAATAGCGGGAGGGTCAACGATGTGTTCTATCTAATGAGAACGAGCAAGATAGGAAAGAAAGTATAACTTCAGCGTGAATCAAATGGTTACATACGGAAACATCATAGGGTCGCCAGGCGAGCCTCCCAAATTTAGGCCGATATACCGGTGCATAACAACCGCCTTTTGGAAAATGGTGTGGTTAAATTTTGCAACACAGATTTGTAGGCATTTAAAAAAATTCAGAGATTTGGGGTCCAAATTTTGGATACTTGAGCGCGAGCCAGCCAACCAATGAGAAGTGAGGAACCACGTCCACGCGGATCACCAAGTTGGACACGATCTGACCCATCCATCATGCGCCCATCCAACGGTGGATCTTCTCCTGAAAGACCAAAACCCTAACCCACCTACCCACCCACCCTATCCTTCTCCAGATCCGATCGAGGCTGCCACGCCTTCCTCTCCCTCGCCGCCATCCCCACCCACCACCGCCGCCCCCACCCACCGCCCACCTCGTCTCCGCCATCCCCCTCCCCTCACCTTCATCCCCCATATCCACTAATCTCGATCTGGCGTGCGTGCGTGCCGGCGCGGGCATGCCTCGATTCGATCCTGCGCCTTCCTCCCTCCCTCCCTCCCACGACCACGACCACGCCTTCCTCCCTCCATCCCTTGGCATGTGTGCCGGCGCGGGTGCCATGTGGGGCAGCCCCAACACGACCACGACCACGAGTGGCGGCGGCGGCGGAGGGAAGGACAAGGCAAACGGCTCTGCAGTCTCCTTCACGGAGGGCGAGGAGGTGCTCGCCTACCACTGCCTGTTCCTCTACGAGGCCAAGGTTCCCCTTCCCTTCCCCCTCTCTCCCCACGTCCCATTTTGTTCTAGGGTTCGCCCGCCGCCGCGTCGGCTCCCTGGAGCTTCTCTGTTCCATTTTTTTGGCCGCGGCTAGGGTTTGGAGCAGGGCCGTCGGAGCTGGCGAGGGTTCAGGGAGTTGTAATCCGAGGGTGCATCACATCGGATGGCGCAACACTCTTCTTTTCTTCAGAGAAGAAAGAAACACAATGTCGTTCCTGTCACATCCCTAGTTCTGGTATGTCCTAGGCATGCTTGTGCGTCATGTTTAATCTTTCAAATAAATTTGAAATGGGGAAAGTTGCAAACCCTAGCACCAAAGTTTTTCCAATAGGTTCAACTTTAAAATGGATTTTCAGTGAACCCAAAATGCTCTTCAAAAATGTTCATGCTCTTTGGATAATGTTGGGAACAACAACCAGAGGTGATGCACATTTTTGTTACACATTTTGGATTTTTGAATCAATGCATAAATATTTGATTTGGAGCTGTTTAAATTATATAAATATTTTAATGGCTCCAAAAATGTTGGGAATTGGTGAAGGCCTCTGGAATATTATATCTAGTTGCCACAAATATTTTCAGCATTTATGGAAATGTTTTAACATTTTTTTTAGATACAAAACAAATGTGAGAAATAGAAAAAGAAAACAAGAGATAAGAAAAGACTTACCTGGCGCTCACCTGGCAGCCCGTCTGGCCGGCCTAGCCCACCAGGGGCAGGGAGGTCTTCTTCCTCCCGCCAGGAGGATGCCGAGCGCGTGGCCGACGCGCGCCGGCGCACGCCCGGCCACCTCCCGCTTCCCGCCACTGCCTCGACGCTCTGGAGATGCCATGCGACCCCCTGGAGCCGTATGGATCCCCCACACCTCATCTCCCCTCCTCTGTCTCGCTCTCCCCCTCTGTCCCGAGTGCACCGGAGAGCACCTTCGTGCGCCACCGCGACCACTGCCTTCTCCTCTCCCCTCAGATGTGCCCCAGAGCTCCGCCTCGTTGCCTGCTACGTCCTCAACGAGCTAGGCGACCCGGGAAGCTCTGCATCGACGCCACCGTCTTCGTTTCCATCGCCGGCCGCCGGAGATCCTCCTCGTCGCCCCGCTCGCTCCGACACCTCCCCGGCCCCGCCGTCTGCACCGGAAGACTCGCCGTGAGCCACTGAATCGCTCCCCTCCGCCTTTTCTTCATGCACGCCCCGTAGCCGCTGCCCCGCGAGCACCCGAAGCCGCCGTCCGCCATGGCCAGCGAGCTCCGTGCCCCTGAGCCCCTCCGCTCCTGCTAGTTGCTCTGGTGGGCTCCTGTTTCCCTTTAGGTGCTGCCTAGCACTCCCCGTTCACTCACCTCGAGCTGCAGCACCCCGCCCGCGCATAGCCGAGCTCCGGTCGCCGCTGCGAGCCCTGCTCCGGCGAGCTCCGTACACCCAACGGCCTCCCACCTTCTCTGTTAGATGCGCGTGAGCGCCAGCCACCCTCAGCACCCATCCGCGCGTCGAATGGACGCCGGAGCAGCAGTTTCGGCGAGCGTCCGCCGTGGTTTTGGTCGTCGTCGGCCGAACTCCAGCGAGGCTGACGTGGCGTCTTATTTAGCGCTAATCCCACAGCCTAATCCCCCCCTGAGACTGACAATGGGCCCCAGAGCCAAGTAAAACCCTGGTCAGTGCGGGTTTGACCCGGGGTTAACCCAGTGTCACTGACGTGTGGCCCCACACGTCAGGTTTGACCTGGTCAGCCCTGCTGACGCCTCTGTGACGTCACGCTGATGCAGTAATTGTTTTTCTGGATTTTAAATAATTCAGAGAATTTCAGAAAATAGTTAAAATTTCTAAAAATCATAGAAATTAAACCGTAGCTCATAATGAAATAATTTATATATGAAAAATCATCAGAAAAATGCAAGGAATCCATTTATGCCAGTTTCATGCATGAAAACCCAACTTATACTTGCTGTATAAGTGAAAAAGTAATAATGGCATGTTATATACTTAATATGGGGTTTGCATATGAACCCTTGGTTCATATGGACTTCAACCAAATTGATGCTAGATGCATTAGGGAAAATCATAGCATCTTTGAAATGTAATCTTCATGCATCATATTGTTGCATATGGTTGTTTATTGATTGCCGGCACCGTCCCTTCTCGATAGGTTCTACTCCGGAAGGTGTTCCGAGTACCTGTCTGAGGAGCAATGCTTCTTCATGGATCTATCAGTCGAGCAACCCCCCTTGAGCATTTCGATAAATCCCACTCTCTCGCTCCTGCTCCTTATACTGCACTAGGGCAACAATGATTCAACTGCTACCTTTCTGCTGCGGTAGTTGAACCCATTCCTCTGCATGACCTGTCATTGCCACAGTAAATAGTTGAAACCCACTAGCATGAGTAGGAGTTGCTTGAGCCTTGATGTGCCTGCTCATCCATGCTTGATTTCTTTATGCTAGCTATGCTTAGAGTTGTGTCAGGTCTGAATCATCTGGAATGAATCGGAGTGGTGAACATGTCCTATCGATAAAGGCTAAGTGTGTGAACACGTTTTGGTAAAGGTAGCGATGAGAGGCCATGTAGGAGTACATGGTGGGTTGTCTCATTGGAACCGTCCCTAAGAACTAAGTTCTGTGTATGTTATCCAAGTCTAGTTACTACCACACATTGGGTTCCGGTTATCCGGCCCCTCTCGGCTTATTAATCTACTTGATCTCTGTCCAGGAGTTGCAACTAGTTTCTGGCGTTTGTAGGTAGTGCTACTTGTCTACCAGGTGGTGTCCGACGGGACGGGCTTGGGACAGACTAGGCACCGTGGCACGGTGTACCAAGTGGCACCTGGATGGTGGGCTTGGGAACCCTGCACACATCGTTTGGGGCCGTACTGGAGACTTCGGCCGGAACTCCTTGCGGATGGAACCCGAATAGGCGATAAACCTAGATCAGAGACTCGTGTGGTTAGTCAGGTCGTGGCCGACACCCTCGCCCGGCTTCCGCTTGAAGGTTGCTGAGGTACATGACGTGTACAGGGCTATAAGTGGCGAGAGCGTGTGTGAAGAAGTACACCCCTGCAAGGTCAATATTATCTATTCGAATAGCCGTTTTCCTCGGATATGGAAACTTGGAGGACTTATGTAGTACATAGACAACTTGAAGTGGATACTCTAAAATCTGCAAGATAAGTGTGAGTGCTATGGATGGCCTTCTCGTAGGGAGACGGGAACGGATCCATAGTGGAGTATTGATATGGCGAATATGTGGACTCGTGTGCGTCTTCTCACCTCAAAGAAGTTTCTGATACTTGTAGTATAGATTAGCCACTGAGTCAAAGCTGGCTTGCTGCTACTAAACTCCACCACCCCCTTTGTTGATAATGTTGCATATGTAGATAGTTTTGATGTAAGACTTGCTGAGTACCTTCGTACTCACGTTTGCTTATCTATGTTTTGCAGTTGGTTACCCTAGTGACTTCGACGAGTAGCTTGTACCCCAGCTATGATCTTGTACCCATGGGAGGGTCATGTTTAGTCAGGCTTCTTAGTCTTTTCCTTTTGTAGTTGTCTGATCTCAGATATGTAATGCTTCCGTTGCTTGTTTGCTCTGAATGATGGGTCATGAGACCCCTGTTTGTATTGAATGCTATGTGGCTCTTCTGGGCCTTTATCTATATGAGTTTGAGTTATGCTGTGATGCCATGTTGTACAGCACATACTTGCATGTTATGCGTACGCGTAACGCGTATTGCTATGTGTGGGATCTGACAACCTAGTTGTTTACCTCTGATAGCCTTTCTTATGGGGAAATGTAGTCCTGTGCTTCCATGAGCCATAGTAGTCCGCTACAGCCTGGTTCATCAGAGTCCTGCTAGCCCAGCACTACTGCTCCGGAACACTTGACTGGCCGACATGTGATTCACTTCGTTCCTGTGTCTGTCCCTTCGGGGAAATGTCACGCGGTGACATCCGGAGTCCTGCCTAGCCTGCTACGGCCCGGGTTCCCGGAGTCCTGTTCACCCAGTGCTACAGCCCGGATTCATACGCTGTTGACCGACATGCTCGAGGTTGATTCATGTATGCATGTCCCCGTAAGTTAGTGCTACTTTGGCTTCACGACTAGTCATGTCGGCCTGGGTTCTCTGTCATATGGATGCTAGCGACACTATCATATACGTGAGCCAAAAGGCGCAAACGGTCCCGGGCCAGGTAAGGTGGCACCCGTGGGAATACCGTGCGTGAGGCCGCAAAGTGATATGAAGTGTTACATGCTAGATCGGTGTGACTTAGGATCGGGGTCCCGACAGTTCCTCCGCTGCACCACCCAGATTTTTACATTTAGGGCATAATTTTTAAATTTAGAGCGCACATGTGGACACTAGTTTGTGCGTATCCCAGTATCAGACCATGATTAGCACCAGGTGAATTGTTATCTTGGACTATGGGTACATCATGTAGTAAGTAACAAAGAGTGGGAGGTGGGACTACTTTTGTAAGTACTTTTATTAAGAAAGATGCACACCTGAAGGCTTTATGACATTTACCAGTTGTACACCTGCAATTTTTCCCTTAGTAATACCATTTTTGTTCTGTCTGTAGCCTATCATCTTCCTCCATGGGGGTCCTGGGCTGGCACTTTGCCTGGCAACTGTGGATTCTTCGATCCGGAGTTCTACAGGATCGTGTTGTTCGACCAGGCTGGTTTCATTTTCATCCCCTCGTGTGTCTGTTCACCGTTGTTCCTAGGATATCGCGGTGCTTAATCTGCTTGTATTTGATTGCAGAGAGGCGCTGGAAGAGCACTCCCCATGCTTGTTTAGAGGAGAACACCACCTGGGACTTGGTGGCTGACATTGAGAAGGTCAGGCAGCACATCGACATTCCAGAGTGGCAGGAAAATGCAAATACATCTTCTTTTGTCAACTGCAACATATACCCAGCTGTAAAGAAACCAATGAAGAAAATATTTAAGGGAGCCATGCAGTTCGTGTAGATTTTCTTGCATTTGTGCATAGCTATTGAACATGAATGTTGCAATGCAAGTTATTAAAAGAATGATGATACCTCTTAATGCCTTGTCTTTTTAGAGACTAGCTAGCTAGTCAAGCATTTGTTTTCAAGTTTGATACTAGTGTTATTGTTGGAGATATATAGTGGAAAACAACATCCACAGTGGTATAGATTGTTCCAGTCCATGATATGCTTATTATTGAATTAGCTGGTCCTAAAGAATGTTGCGCCTAAGCTTTGCTTAGTGGCTGGTTCCATATCCTAAAAATTGCAATGCAGGTGAAAAGATTAAATACCTCGTCATGCTTGCAATGGTTTACGCTAAATTATTTTTTTGTAATCTATCTTGCTATACTGGTTCCAAGTGCTTGAGTAGCACCTCTGAGATAACTCACTTGTGGTTAATTAGTGGCTCTATCGTTTGCGTTTGTGCATTCTTTTTTCCTGGGCATCATTCATGGCTGTTTAGTAGTCGACATATTTCTAGTTCCATTTATTATATGCAGGTAGCAACAACTTAAGTTTAATGGAGTTGTTGTTACTCAGTGCCTACTTCGTTAGAGTTTGCATCATCTCCTTGTTGTTTATATAACATAAATGCCTTCACTATTCTTGTTCTGAATCTCTGATCCTGATACTGATTGTATTTGTCTTGATCGAATTACAGGCAACATGGTGAATCTAGTGCAGGTAGCGCTGGCCATCCTCTTCAAGGCCGTGTGTTTTGGTGATTCCTAAGGTAGCCATGCCACTACACTGGCTGATTAGTACCCAGCGGCATGTTTGTAATATTTACAGGGATTTCCCTTGTAGGAATAATGCTCATGGTATATTTATATGTCCTACAGTGCATGCTCTTTTTCTGTCTGTACGGAATCTTGATATGGTGTTTTGGCAGCTGGGATACTAGATTGCACTTTGGTATGTGATTTACTCATGTTGGAACTGCTTGTTAAGTGATTATCTTTATGCCCTTGCTACTAGTAGGATGGTCAATACATGATTGCTCTGTAACTTGTCTTTTCCGAAACAGTTTTCTTGGTCCTTCATATCTGACTATGTAATGTAGAAGCTCTACTTTATCCTAATAGCTGCTTGTAGCATTGTGATACTATTTGTGATGCTAAACAATATGCTCTTAAATTTGTTGCTATATTCTCAAGTGTTGTTTACCATTTACATTCTTTTTACATTTGCTATATTCACTAATAGTAGTAGTGTATGGTCTAGATAAGCAAACGAGTAGTAGTGTCTGGTCTAGATAAGTAAACAATGGATGATCTATGCAGTTGTTCATATGAATTGTTTGTTTCTCGGCGATGTAGGACGAGCTGCAGCGGGACAACCTGGACTGGGACAAGATCAAGGAGAACCTGGAGAAGATCATCGATTACCTCATCCTCGTCGGCATGGTTGGCTCCTTTGGCATGCCCCTCTTTGGCTCTGACTGAGGGAGTCCTGGATTAGGGGGTCTCCGGACAGCCGGACTATATCCTTTGGCTGGACTGTTGGACTATGAAGATACGAGATTGAAGACTTCGTCCCGTGTCCGGATGGGACTCTACTTGGCGTGGAAGGCAAGCTAGGCAATACGGATATGGATATCTCCTCCTTTGTAACCGACCTTGTGTAACCCTAGCCTCCTCCGGTGTCTATATAAACCGGAGGGTTTTAGTCTGTAGAACAACATACAATCATACCATAGGCTAGCTTCTAGGGTTTAGCCTCTCTGATCTCGTGGTAGATCTACTCTTGCACTACTCATATCATCAAGAACAATCAAGCAGGACGTAGGGTTTTACCTCCATCAAGAGGGCCCGAACCTGTGTAAAACATCATGTCCCCTGCCTGAGATCTGCCGGTTTTGACACCGACATTGGTGCTTTCATTGAGAGTTCCTCTGTGTCGTCACCGTTAGGCTTGATGGCTCCTTCGATCATTGATAGCGATGCAGTCCAGGGTGAGACTTTTCTCCCCGTACAGATCTTTGTATTCGGCGGCTTCGCACTGCGGGCCAACTCGCTTGGCCATCTGGAGCAGATCGAGAGTTACGCCCCTGGCCACCAGGTCAGGTTTGGAAGCTTAAACTACATGGCCGACATCCACGGAGACTTGATCTTCGACGGATTCGAGCCCCTGCCGAGTGTGCCGCACGGTCACGATGAGCATGATTTAGCTCTACCATCGGACAGTGTTTAGAAGAACGCACCGGCAACCGCCCCGACCCTCAATTCGGAGTCAATCGCGCCATCCATGGACGTGTGGATAGACCCCGCCACGGAGGCCGCATTCTCAGCGGCGATCGAGCCGAATATCGACCTTATCCTTCACAAGAGTCATGACGCCGAATTGTCGGATTCTTCCCCGGCCACGGACTCTGAACCGCCTGCGCCCGTGCCTATCGAACCCGACTGGGCGCCGATCATGGAGTTCACCTCCGCGGATATCTTACAGCACTCGCCCTTCGGCGATATACTGAACTCATTAAGGTCTCTCTCCCTGTCAGGAGAGTCCTGTCCGAACTATGTTCGGCAGGATTGGGATGCGGATGACGAAGAAATTCACCGCCCACCCACCATCCACTTAGTAGCCACAATCGACGATTTGACCGACATGCTCAACTTCGACTCCGAAGACATCGACGGTTTGGACGACGATGCACGAGACGAACAGGAACCACTGCCCACAGGGCACTGGACGCCCACTTCATCATATGATGTATACATGGTGGACACACCCAAAGAAAATGACAACGAGGAACGGAAGGACGCAGCGAAGGTTGTTCCCTCGAGAAGCAGTCAAAGCGGCGGCGTAAGTGCCGCTCCAAATCCCGCCTCGGCAGAAGCAGCGATCATATAAACCCAGCGATAGAGCAAGGAGAGCCAGCGGACGACAAACACGGCATTGAACCATCATCCGACCACGGCAACACAGAGAATCAAACTGAACAACCCGACTCCGTCGAAGACAACAGTTCGGATAACATCACACCGGACAGGCACCCGGAGCAACAGAATACCCATAAAAGGCTTGTTGCCACTGCAAGGAGTCTGAAAAAGCAGAAGCAAAAGCTCAGGGCTGCACAGGACACACTCAGAATCAGATGGAGTGAAGTACTCAACACTGAAGCGAAGTACGGCGGCAATCGCCACACCAAGAGCTACCCGAAGCGAAAGTTGCTACCTGAATTCGATGAGGAGGCCTTAGATCCCCCGCAATTAAAAAACAAAACGGCCATCTGGTCGGATAGACGACCTCGTGGCCAACATAGAGCGGCAAACGACGCTGCACATAGGCCAGTACGCGATCCGCGTGAGGGCTCGCATCAAAAGGACAGCGCAAGCACGCTCCAGCATGCAATGCAACACAACAAACATCCCAACACCATGGTACACCCAAATATAGGGGTGCCGCACACCCCCTATGTTTCACCGATGAGGTGCTGGACCACGAATTTCCAGAGGGATTCAAACCCGTAAACATAGAGGCGTACGACGGAATGACAGGCCCTGGGGTCTGGGTCGAGGACTACATCCTCCATATCCATATGGCTCGAGGAGACGATCTCCATGTCATCAAGTACTTACCCCTCAAGCTGAAAGGTCCAGCTCGGCACTGGCTTAAAAGCCTCCCCCAAAACTCCATTGGAAGCTGGGAAGAGCTCGAAGACGCTTTTCGGGCAAATTTTCAAGGGACCTATGGCCGACCACCGAATGCAGACGATTTGAGTCATATAACGCAACAGCCCGGAGAGTCAGCCCGAAAGCTTTGGAACATGTTCCTCACTAAAAAGAACCAAATAGTCAACTGCCCGGACACCGAAGCCTTAGCAGCTTTTAAGCACAGTGTTCGAGACGAATGGCTTGCCAGACACCTCGGCCAAGAAAAGCCGAGAACAATGGCAGCTGGTTAGCCTCATGACCCGCTTTTGCGTGGGCGAGGATAGCTGGTTAGCCCGATGCAGCACCAGCGACCCAAGTACATCCGAAGTCAGGGACGAAAACGGGAAACCACGACCCGCCGGAATAAAGAAGACAACCCAAAGAGCACGACAGTAAACGACGGATTTAGAAGCTCTCGGCCAGGTCAACAAAAGCTTCCCTCCAAAGGCAACAGAGATGAACTGTCTAGCCTAAACAAGATTATGGATAAAATATGTCAGATCCACAGCACCCCCGATAAACCTGCAAATCATACCCATAGAGAATGTTGGGTCTTCAAGCAGTCCGGCAAGCTCAACGCCGAACATAAGGGGCAGGATACACCAAGCGAAGACGAGGACGAGCCTCGCATGCAAAGCACTGGGGAACAGAAGAAATTCCCACCAGAAGTCAAAATAGTAAACGTGTTACACGTGACAAAGGGGAGAAACAAAGCGGCACTCCTAGAGACACAAGCCCCAGGGCCTATCACCGTGGAGTTCTGCCACTGGTCGTCCCAACCGATCACCTTTGACCATCAGGATTACTCGGCAAGTATCCGACTTGCAGGATGGACTGCCTTGGTATTAGACCCAATAATTGACAGATACCACTTCACACGAGTCCTGGTGGACGGCGGTAGCAGTTTAAACCTGATATATCAGGACACAGTCCACAAAATGGGGATATACCCAACAAGAATCAGCCACAGTGATACTACCTTTAAAGGAGTAACGACAGGCCCAGAAGCCCATTGCATGAGCTCCCTGCTGCTAGAGGTTATATTCGGCTTTCCCGATAACTTCCGCAGCGAAAAGTTGACCTTCCACATCACTCCATTCCAAAGTGGCTATCAAGCACTACTCGAACGCTAAGCTTTCGCTCGCTTTAACGCAATACTACATTACGCTTCTCTCATGCTTAAGATGCCCGGTCCACGCGGCATCATTACAGTAAATGGAAATATTGAGCGCTCCTTGCGCGCGGAGGACCGTGCAGCTGCCTTGGCATCCGCACACTAAACGGCCTCACCAAGTAAAGCATCTGACAGGACGTTAAGACCACGGACACGGTTAGACGAGTCCGGCGCAGCTATATGTAATTAATACGGGTTTGATGGCTATACCCCTATTACAATACAAGGGGCTCAACGCGCGCAAACAAGTGACAAGTAGGCTCAACTTTACTCATATTGAACTGTACATGGTTTCTTTAGTATAACCTACCTTTTTGCACGACAACTTTTCAACTAAGTTATGCTCTTTTATAGATGACCATCCTGCTAAACCCGTCCAGGATACGGCACAATGGAGACACATGTGCAGACGTGCAGCAGGGACCCGTTCCAAGGATTCTTTTTAGATTAAGACCCTTTGTAAACCTTTTTTACTGTCTCTTGTTGATACACATCCCCCGGATTCTCAGTACAATTGAGAACGATGCTGACGTATTGGCATGTGGCCATGTCAGAATATTGCACGTACCTGGACACTAGGGGCTTATTACAAAGGGCACTGCTTAAGCCCGGTTTACACCATAAAGACCGAATACCTTAGGGAGTGTTCGGCGTCGCGAGTTTGGCCTTATATGCATCAGCTCCGAATCATGTCTTTGGTCAAATGTTGGGTTTTCCCGGCTCCTGTGTTTTGCTGCCTTACGTTCTGCTCTACCGGCTAAGGCGGCACCAGGAGAACTACTGCGATTGTGCCCTGGTTCATCCGGACGAGCACCTTAGTAGAGAAACCCGAAAACTGACTGTCATGATATAGCGTGAGACTGGTCAACCACTCGATGACCTAGCAGAATCTTCGGGATTCCTCCGCCTTAACGAAGGGCCGTTTCCCGGCCAGGCATGTAAGCACCCCGAATTCGGATGAGTGTGGAGCCACCAGGGGCTATATAGTTGCCCCACTGTCAAACTCCTCTGGCTAAGTGAAACTGTTAAAGCATTATAGCCCGGTTGCCTAGTTCGCTGCGCTATCACCTCCTTAATGGACCAAGACATTGGATCAAGTGTGAACATGCGTCTTCTGTGAACACCCCCACATTATATGCGTGGGGGCTGAAGCCAACGACTGCCATCTTTCAGGTTATATACATATATACATAAATGGCCCCACAGGAGGCATCATAGTACTTTCGGGCAAAAGTATAAATACGGCCTTGATAAACTCAATAAAACATTGTTTTTACAATGGGAATACATGTCACTCAAACATAGTATTCTTCGAGCACCGAGCCTCTATCAAACGAGCGCCTTCAAGAACTTCTCCAAACTAGTGCTCGGCAACCACTCGGCCTATGGCCGAACCCTGTGTCGTAACAGTGGTGGCATCCATCTCCGCCCAGTATGTTTTGACACGGGCAAGGGCCATCCGCGAGCCTTTTATGCATGCCGACCTCTTTACAGCATCGATGCGTGGCACAGCACCAAGGAACTGTTGCACTAAGTTAAAGTAGCTATTCGGCCTTGGCCCTCCCGGCCACAAATGATCCACAACGGACCTCATGGCAAGTACGGATAATCTATGGAGCTCGGCCCACTCGGCCATTTGCTCGTTCAACAGCAGCGGATGGGCTGGACCATGAAACTGTGACCAAAACAGTTTTTCCACTTCGTGATCTTTCCGATCCTTGAAGTACTCGGCTGCGTCAGCAGCACTGGCAGCCAAATCCACGTAGGCATCCGCAGAACTCCATAGCCGGTCCAGAGGTGCATACTTCGGATCCCCGAACTTAGTCCGCAACAAGAAGGGCTTCCCAGACACAATATACGTAGCGTGATGCAGCTTCTCCTTCGTTGCTCTAATTTTGGAGCGGGATTCCTTGGCAGCCACCCGGGCCTTTTCCAGGTCCATCGCCTTCGCCCGGTTTTCTTCTTCAAGAAGCCGGTAACTGTCAGCAGCATCTTTTAACTCTATAGCCATCTTGGCTATTCTTTCTTTGCTCTCGGAATGAGCGGCCTGTTCGGCCCTTAACTCCTCGGCCACCCGTAAAGCGGCCGCATTACTACTCCTTGCTTGCTCCTTGGCTCGGGCAAGCTCCGCCCAAAGGATTTCCACGGTGGCAGCTCCATCTGCAGTCACAACACCCTGGCATCATGCTGCTCTTATTATGTGATGATCACCAGAAAAATCACTCACCCCGTGCCTCGTCAAGCCGCTTGTTGACAAGCACGATGTCGGCATCTACCGCATCCAATTGCCGCTTTAGTTCGGCAAACCCATCAGTCTGGCTAGCCACCGGAGCTTCAACCACCTGCACATAAAGGCGGTCTGGTTATTACCTGGGACTATGATCCTCTGTTTGCCGCCGTTCTCGACGACAACCAGAGTCTCAGGGGCTACTATCTGCATGGGCATACGTAACGTATGCGGTACTATTAAAGGCATACATTACTTTACGTACCTCAAAGCCTTTCAGCAGACTCATAAAAGCTTCATGCAAACCGCTTTCGGTGGATGAAATCCTTTCAATTACCGTACCCATTAGCGTACGATGCGCTTCCGAGACGACAGCTTTCCCCAGAAGATCCTTAAGCGTGTCCCACCGCACATAGTACGGACCCTTACTGTCGCTCTCCTCAGGAGGCAGATACTGGGGATGCCGGGCAGCCAAAGCGTTATCCTCTGACGATATTGGATCTGGAGATACCCTTCGCGACGACACTTCAAGGTCGCCCTCTTCTTGAGCTGGGGAGTCCAGGGGAGGCGTTTCGCTCTCCATCATCTCCGGAAGAAGATCCCCCGAAGATGAACTCTGTCGAGAAGGGCTGTGGTCCGGGCTACAATTTACCAGCATCGGTTATTATCTTTGGAAGTAAGGTAGGATATCCTCACTATTAAGTACTTGTTTACTTACAGCTTGGTAGAGGGCTGATCCCCGCGCTGACATTGTGCGGCAAGAATACCCTCCAAAGCAGGACCCTCTGGCGGAGATTTTTTCTCCCGTTTGGAAACCTTAGTTTCCGGATCTTCAGAGGTAGCCCTCTTCCTTCCCCAGAGAGAGAGAATGTCAAATTCTCCCCCTTGGTTATCCTCCCACGCAGAGGCGCTCATTCCCTCGATTGGAATAGGTAGCGATGGAGGCTCGCTTTCGCCCTCTTTATTCCCCCCTTCATCTTCCTTTGAGGGCACTAGACAAGGTGCTGGCTCGAGCATCTTTTCCAGCACCGGATTACCCAAGCCTTCAGGATGGGGGGCCGAACACCGGATCAGCTTCACCTTTGTTATCCAGTCCTGGTCAAAGTGCGATTCTTCAGAATGATGTCATGATAAATAAAAAGACAATATGTTCAGCCATGGGATTACTTACTTGGGCAGCGGGGCGGTTGCAGCTCAGGCCCACGTCCTCGGTAGTGTACGGACACTCTATTTGGGGTCCGAAGAACGATTTGTACATCTACTCGTGCATCATACCAAGGAAATTCTGAATGGTGCGCGGTCCTTCCGGGTTGAATTCCCACATGCGGAGGGGCCAGCGTTTGCAAGGCTGGACTCAACCAACCAGCATAACTTGCATTACCATAACCAGACTGAACTCTCCCTCGAATAGATCTTGGATACGGCTCTGTGATACATCTCCAACGTATCTATAATTTTTGATTGCTCCATGCTATATTATCTACTGTTTTGGACTATATTGGGCTTTATTTTCCACTTTTATATTATTTTTGGGACTAACCTATTAACTGGAGGCCCAGCCCAGAATTGTTGTTTTTTTGCCTATTTCAGTGCTTCCAAGAAACGGAATATCAAACGGAGTCCAAATAGAATAAAATCTTCAGGAACGTGATTTTCTCACCGAACGTGATCCAGGAGACTTGGACCCTACTCCAAGGAAGAAAAGAGGCGGTCACGAGGGTGGGGGGCGCCCCCCAGGGCGCGCCCCCTGCCTCGTGGGCCCCTCGTTGCTCCTTTGACGTACTTCTTCCTCCTATATATACACACGTACCCCCAAACGATCAGAACAGGAGCCAAAAACCTAATTCCACCGCCGCAACTTTCTGTATCCACGAGATCCCATCTTGGGGCCTGTTTCAGAGCTCCACCGGAAGAGGGCCGTCATCACGGAGGGCTTCTACATCATCATAGCCCGTCTGATGAAGTGTGAGTAGTTTACCTCAGACCTTTGGGTCCATAGTTAGTAGCTAGATGGCTTCTTCTCTCTCTTTGAATCTCAATACAAAGTTCTCCCCCTCTCTCACGAAGATCTATTTGATGTAATCTTGTTTTTGCGGTGTGTTTGTTGAGACCGATGAATTGTGGGTTTATGATCAAGTCTATCTATGAATAATATTTGGATCTTCTCTGAATTATTTTATGTATGGTTGGTTATCTTTGCAAGTCTCTTCGAATTATCCGTTTGGTTTGGCCAACTAGATTGGTAGTTCTTGCCATGGGAGAAGTGCTTAGCTTTGGGTTCGATCTTGCGTTGTCCTTACCCAGTGACAGAAGGGGCAGCAAGGCACGTATTGTATCGTTGCCATCGAGGATAACAAGATGGGGTTTATTTCATATTGCATGAATTTATCTCTCTACATCATGTCATCTTGCTTAAGGCGTTACTCTGTTTTTAACTTAATACTCTAGATGCATGCTGGATAGCGGTCGATGAGTGGAGTAATAGTAGTAGATGCAGAATCATTTCGTTCTACTTGTCATGGACGTGATGCCTATATACATGATCATGCCTAGATATTCTCATAATTATGCTCAATTCTATCAATTGCTCAAAAGTAATTTGTTCACCCACCATAGAATACTTATGCTCTTGAGAGAAGCCACTAGTGAAACCTATGGCCCCCGGGTCTATTCTCATCATATCAATCTCCGTCACTTTAATATTGTTTTGATATTTACTTTGCCTTTACTTTTTACTTTGCATCTTTATACCAAAAATACCAAAAATATTCTATCTATCAGATCTCACTCTCGTAAGTGACCGTGAAGGGCTTGACAACCCCTAATCGCGTTGGTTGCGAGTAGCTATCGTTTTGTGCAGGTACGAGGGACTTGAGCATGGCCTCCAACTGGATTGATACCTTGGTTCTCAAAAACTGAGGGAAATACTTACGCTACTCTGCTGCATCATCCCTTCCTCTTCGAGGAAAACCAACACAAGCTCAAGACGTAGCAAGAAGGATTTCTGGCACCGTTGCCGGCAGAAGTCAACATACCAAGTACCCATCACAATCCCTATCTCTCGCATTACATTATTTGCCATTTTCCTCTGATTTTCCTCTCCCCCACTTCACCCTTGTCGTTTTATTCGCCCTCTCTCTCTCTATCCTCCCTCTCTATTTGCCTCTTTTGCTCGTTTGCTCTTGTTTGCTTGTGTGTTAGATTTCTTGTTTGTTGTGATGGCTCAAGATACTACTAAATTGTGTGACTTCACCAATACCAATAATAATGATTTCCTTAACACTCCGATTGCTCCTCTTACCGATGCTGAATCTTGTGAAATTAATACTGCTTTGTCGAATCTTGTTATGAAAGATCAATTCGCCGACCTTCCTAGTGAAGATGCCGCTACTCATCTGAATAGCTTCGTTGATTTATGTGATATGCAAAAGAAAAAACATGTCAATAATGATGTCGTTAAATTGAAGCTATTTCCTTTTTTGCTTAGAGATCATCCTAAAGCTTTGTTTTCGTCTTTGCCTAAGAATAGTATTGATTCATGGAACAAGTGCAAAGATGCTTTTATCTCTAAGTATTTTCCTCCTGCTAAGATCATCTCTCTTAGAAATGATATTATGAACTTTAAACAACTTGATCATGAACATGTTGCACAAGCTTGGGAGAGAATGAAATTAATGATACGTAATTGCCATACTCATGGTTTGAATTTGTGGATGATTTTACAGAATTTTTATGCCGGATTGAATTTTGGTTCTAGAAATCTTTTAGATTCGGCCGCGGGAGGTACTTTCATGGAAATCACTTTAGGAGATGCTACTAAACTCCTAGATAATATTATGGTTAATTATTCGCAATGGCACACTGAAAGATCATCTAATAAAAAAGTGCATGCGATAGAAGAAATTGATGTGTTGAGTGGAAAGATGGATGAACTTATGAAATTATTTGCTACTAAGAGTGTTTCTTCTGATCCTAATGATATGCCTTTGTCTACTTTGATTGAGAATAACAATGAATCTATGGATGTGAATTTTGTTGGTGGGAATAATTTTGGTAACAACGCTTATAGAGGGAATTTTAATCCTAGGCCATATCCTAGTAATCCTTCTAATAATTATGGGAATTCCTACAAAAACTCTTATGGAAATTATAATAAGATTCCCTCTGATTTTGAATCTAATATTAAAGAATTTATTTCTTCGCAAAAGAATTTTAATGCTATGATTGAAGAAAAACTGCTTAATATTGATGATTTGGCTAGGAACATTGATAGAATTGCTCTTGATGTTGATGCTTTAAAACTTAGATATATTCCACCTAAACATGATATCAATGAGTCTCTAAAAGCCATTAGAATTTCAATTGATGAGTGTAAAGAAAGAACCGCTAGGATGCGTGCTTCCAAAAATGCCTTTATTAAAGCATGTTCTTCCAATTCCTATGAAAATCAAGATGAAGATCTAAAAGTTATTGATGTGTCCCCAATTAAATCTTTATTTTGCAATATGAATCTTGATGAAACTGAATATGATCTTCCTTTACCTATAAGGCGTTCTAAAAATTCGGAGTATTTAGATCTTAATGATGAAATTGATGAAAGTGGGATTGATAGAAATAAAAATCTAGATGTTGCTAAACCCACTATATTGGATTTCAGGGAATTTAATTATGAAAGTTGCTCTTTAATTGATTGTATTTCCTTGTTGCAATCCATGCTAAATTCTCCACATGCTTATAGTCGAAATAAAGCCTTCACCGAACATATTGTTGATGCCTTGATGCAATCTTATGAAGAAAAACTTGAGTTGAAAGTTTCTATCCCTAGAAAACTTTATGATGAGTGGGAACCAACTATTAAAATTAAAATTAAAGATCATGAGTTTTATGCTTTGTGTGATTTGGGTGCTACTGTCTGTACTATTCCCAAGACTTTGTGTGATTTACTAGATTTCCGTAATTTTGATGATTGCTCTCTAAACTTGCATCTTGCGGATTCCACTACTAAGAAACCAATGGGAAGAATTAATGATGTTCTTATTGTTTCAAATAGGAATTGTGCCCGTAGATTTCATTGTTCTTGATATAGATTGCAATCCTTCTTGCTCTATTATTCTTGGTAGATCTTTCCTTAGAACGGTTGGTGCGATTATTGATATGAAGGAAGGGAATATTAGATTTCAATTTCCATTAAAAAAGGGCATGGAACACTTTCCTAGAAAGAAAATAAAATTACCATATGAAACTATCATGAGAGCCACTTATGGATTGCCTACCAAAGATGGCAATACCTAGATCTATTCTTGCTTGTTATGCCTAGCTAGGGGCGTTAAACGAGAGCGCTTGTTGCGAGGCAACCCAATTTTATTTTTATTCCTTGCTATTTGCTCCTGTTTAGTAATAAATAAATTATTTAGCCTCTTTTTTGGTTGTGTTTTTTGTGTTTAATTAGTGTTTGTGCCAAGTAGAACCGTTGGGAAGACTTGGGGAAAGTCTTGTTGAACTTGCTGTAAAAAACAGAAACTTTAGCGCTCACGAGAACTGCTGTAATTTTTATTTAAAGAGTGTTATTTAGTTAATTCTTGTTGAAGAGGATTAATAGATAAATTCATCACGTCCATCAATTTAATTTAGAATTTTGGGGGTTCCAGATCTTGCGCTAGCTACAGATTACTACAGACTGTTCTGCTTTTGACAGATTCTGTTTTTCGTGTGTTTTTTGCTTATTTTGATGAATCTATGGCTAGTAATAGTTTATAATCCATAGAGAAGTTGGAATAAATTAGGTTTAACACCAATATAAATAAATAATGAGTTCATTACAGTACCTTGAAGTGTTCTTTTGTTTTCTTTCGCTAACGGAGCTCACGAGTTTTCTATTTTGAGTTTTGTGTTGTGAAGTTTTCAAGTTTTGGGTAAGAATTTGATGGATTATGGAACAAGGAGTGACAAGAGCCTAAGATTGGGGATGCCCATGGCACCGCCAAGATAATCCAAGGACACCAAAAATTCAAAGCTTGGGGATGCCCCGGAAGGCATCCCCTCTTTTCGTCCACTTCCATCGGTAATTTACTTGGAGCTATATTTTTACTCACCAACATGATATGTGTTTTGCTTGGAGCGTCTTGTACTATTTGTGTCTTTGTTTGTTAGTATGCCACAATCATCCTTGCTGTACACACCTTTTGAGAGAGCCATACATGAATTAAAATTTGATAGAATACTCTATGTGCTTCACTTATATCTTTTGAGCTAAGTAGTTTTGCTCTATGTGCTTCACTTATATCTTTTGAGCGTTATAATTTTGCTCTATGTGCTTCACTTATATATTTTAGAGCACAGTGGTGGATTTGTTTTAAAGAAACTATTGATATCTCATGCTTCACTTAAATTATTTTGAGAGTCTCTTAATAGCATGGTAATTTGCTTAATAATAATATGCTTGGTATACAAGATTTGTGAAACTTTCTTTTGAGTGTGTTGAATACTAAGAAAAGATTGAAGCATGATAATTGTTTTGAGATATGGAGGTGATAATATTAAAGTCATGCTAGTTGAGTAGTTGTGAATTTAAAGAATACTTGTGTTGAAGTTTGTGATTCCCGTAGCATGCACGTATGGTGAACCATTATGTGATGAAGTCGGAGCATGATTTATTTATTGATTGTCTTCCTTATGAGTGGCGGTCGGGGACGAGCGATGGTATTTTCCTACCAATCTATCCCCCTAGGAGCATGTGTGTAGTACTTTGCTTTGATAACTTCTAGATTTTTGCAATAAGTATATGAGTTCTTTATGACTAATGTTGAGTCCATGGATTATACGCAGTCTCACCCTTCCACCTTTGGTAGCCTCTCTAATACTGCGCAACTTTTCGCCGGTATCATACACCTACCATATACCTTCCTCAAAACAGCCACCATACCTACCTATTATGGCATTTCCATAGCCATTCCGAGATATATTGCCATGCAACTTTCCACCATCTAGTTCATCATGACATACCCATCATTGTCATATTGCTTAGCATGATCATGTAGTTGACATAGTATTGGTGGCAAAGCCACTGTTCATAATTCTTTCATACTTGTCACTCTTGATTCATTGTATGTCCCGGTACACCGCCGGAGGCATTCATATAGAGTCATACTTTGTTTTAGTATCAAGTTGTAATCATTGAGTTGTAAATAAATAGAAGTGTGATGATCATCATTCAATAGAGCATTGTCCCAATAAACAATAAAAAAAGAGAAAGGCCAAATAAAAAAAGGAAGGCCCAAAAAAAGGGGCAATGCTGCTATCTCTTTTTCCACACTTGTGCTTCAAAGTAGCACCATTATATAGCGAGTCTCATATATTGTGCTTCAAAGTAGCACCATATTCTTCATATAGAGAGTCTCATATGTTGTCACTTTCATAAACTAGTGGGAATTTTACATCATAGAACATGGCTTGTATATTCCAATGATGGGCTTCCTCAAAATTGCCCTAGGTCTTCGTGAGCAAGCAAGTTGGATGCACACCCACTAGTTTCTTTTGTTGAGCTTTCATACATTTATAGCTCTAGTGCATCCGTTGCATGGCAATGCCTACTCACTCACATTGATACCTATTAATGGGCATCTCCATAGCCCGTTGATATGCCTAGTTGATGTGAGACTATCTTCTACTTTTTTGTCTTCTCCACAACCACCATTCTATTCCACCTATAGTGCTATATCCATGGCTCACACTCATGTATTGCGTGAAGATTGAAAAAGTTCTGAAAAAGTTAGAGTATGAAACAATTTCTTGGCTTGTCATCGGGGTTGTGCGTGATTTAAATACTTTGTGTGGGGAAGATGGAGCATAGCCAGACTATATGATTTTGTAGGGATAACTTTCTTTGGCCATGTTATTTTGAGAAGACATAATTGCTTTGTTAGTATGCTTGAAGTATTATTATTTCTTATGTCAATATAAACCTTTGTCTTGAATGTTTCTAATCTGAATATTCATACCACAATTAAGAAGATTTGCATTGAAATTATGCCAAGTAGCACTCCGCATCAAAAAAAATTCTTTTTATCATTTACCTACTCGAGGACGAGCAGGAATTAAGCTTGGGGATGCCTGATACGTCTCCAATGTATCTATAATTTTTGATTGCTCCATGCTATATTATCTACTGTTTTGGACTATATTGGGCTTTATTTTCCACTTTTATATTATTTTTGGGACTAACCTATTAACCGGAGGCCCAGCCCAGAATTGCTATTTTTTTTTGCCTATTTCAGTGTTTTGAAGAAACGAAATATCAAACGGAGTCCAAATGGAATAAAATCTTTGGGAACGTGATTTTCTCACCGAACGTGATCCAGGAGACTTGGACCCTGCTCCAAGGAACAAAAGAGGCGGTCACGAGGGTGGGGGCACCCCCCCTAGGGCGTGCCCCCCTGCCTCGTGGGCCCTTGTTGCTCCTCCGACATACTTCTTCCTCCTATATATACACACGTACCCCCAAACGATCAGAACAGGAGCCAAAAACCTAATTCCACCGCCGCAACTTTTTGTATCCACGAGATCCCATCTTGGGGCCTGTTCCGGAGCTCCACCGGAAGAGGGCCATCATCACGGAGGGCTGCTACATCATCATAGCCCCTCCGATGAAGTGTGAGTAGTTTACCTCAGACCTTCGGGTCCATAGTTAGTAGCTAGATGGCTTCTTCTCTCTCTTTGAATTTCAATACAAAGTTCTCCCCCTCTCTCGCGGAGTTCTATTCGATGTAATCTTCTTTTTGCGGTGTGTTTGTTGAGACCGATGAATTGTCGGTTTATGATCAAGTCTATCGATGAATAATATTTGAATCTTCTCTGAATTCTTTTATGTATGATTGGTTATCTTTGCAAGTCTCTTCGAATTATCCGTTTGGTTTGGCCAACTAGATTGGTAGTTCTTGCCATGGGAGAAGTGCTTAGCTTTGGGTTCGATCTTGCGGTGTCCTTACCCAGTGACAGAAGGGGCAGCAAGGCACGTATTGTATCGTTGCCATCGAGGATAACAAGATGGTGTTTATTTCATATTGCATGAATTTATCTCTCTACATCATGTCATCTTGCTTAAGGCGTTACTCTGTTTTTAACTTAATACTCTAGATGCATGCTGGATAGCGGTCGATGAGTGGAGTAATAGTAGTAGATGCAGAATCGTTTTGGTCTACTTGTCACGGACGTGATGCCTATATATATGATCATGCCTAGATATTCTCATAATTATTCTCAATTCTATCAATCTCAACAGTAATTTGTTCACCGACCGTAGAATACTTATGCTCTTGAGAGAAGCCACTAGTGAAACCTATGGCCCCCGGGTCTATTCTCATCATATCAATCTCCATCACTTTAATATTGTTTTGCTATTTAATTTGCCTTTACTATTTACTTTGCATCTTTATACCAAAAATACCAAAAATATTCTATCTATCAGATCTCACTCTCGTAAGTGACCGTGAAGGGCTTGACAACCCCTAATCGCGTTGGTTGCGAGTAGCTATCGTTTTGTGCAGGCACGAGGGACTTGAGCGTGGCCTCCTACTGGATTGATACCTTGGTTCTCAAAAACTGAGGGAAATATTTACGCTACTCTGATGCATCATCCCTTCCTCTTCGGGGAAAACCAACGCAAGCTCAAGACGTAGCACTCTACAGTATTGGCACGTCCTTGGCTAGACCCCAGCTCAGCCCCCTGCTGATCCATGACATCACTTGTGGTGGAGGGCCCGAGCGAAAGGTGGGGGCAGCTACCCACTTGGCACTTCGGGGAGCAGTGACGTAAAACCACTCCCGTTGCCACAATCCGGACACCTCTGGAAAGGAACCCTTTGGCCATGGAGCGTCAGCAATTTTTCTTATTAGAGCACCTCCGCACGCTGCCTGCTGCCCCTCGACCATCTTTGGCTTCACATCAAAGGTCTTGAGCCACAGGCTGAAGTGAGGGGTAATGCTGAGGAAGGCCTCACAAACGACAATAAATAACGAGATGTGAAGACGGGAATCCGGGGCCAGATCATGAAAATCCAGCCCGTAATAGAACATAAGACCCCTAACAAAGGGATCCAGAGCGAGGCCTAGTCCTTGGAGGAAGTGGGCGACGAACACGACGCTCTCGTTGGGTTCAGGAGTAGGGACGACCTGCCCTTGGGTGGGCAGCATATGCGAAATTTCAGCGGTCAGATATCTGGCCTCCCTCAACTTCTTGATGTCCTCCTTGGTGACGGAGGAAGGCTTCCACCAGCCTTGAAGGCTGGATCCGGACATGATTGAAGGTACGAAGCACCTGACCTGGGCTTTGGGTGTTAGAACTCGAGGTGGGGGAAAGATTCGATTGAGCACGGGAGGGAAAAAAGAAAAAGCCTTATCCCTTTATAAAGGGGATGAATATCAGGCGTCCTCCTCGTGGCCGTTCGAGACTTACCTAAGATTTAGGAGTCATACCAACAGGCACGGTTGGGTTACCCACGTTCGTATTAATGAGAATCCCGTAATAAGGGGACATGATCTCTGCTTTGATAGGACGTGTCAAGAAACCGCCTCGCATTATGTGCGGCGTTGGTCAAAGAAAAACGGTTAAAATAATTACCAGGCCGTGGCGTGATGTCATGCTGCCAGGACGTGTCAGCAGATTAGATTTGTGGAAATATTATTCTCTCTACGATGGTATGTGGAACTTATTTTGCAGGGTCCGACACTATCCTTGTATTCAAACTCTTCCATGGTGTATTCGGAAGAGGAACCCGCCTTGCAATGCCGAAGACAACACTGCGCGGCGGACTCATCGTCATTGAAGCCTGGTTCGGGGGCTACTGAGGGAGTCCTGGATTAGGAGGTCTCCAGACAGCCGGACTGTTGGACTATGAATATACGAGATTGAAGACTTCGTCCCGTGTCCGGATGGGACTCTACCTGGCGTGGAAGGCAAGTTAGGCAATATGGATATGGACATCTCCTCCTTTGTAACCGACCTTGTGTAACCCTAGCTGAGGGAGTCCTGGATTGGGGGGTCTCTGGACAGCTGGACTATATCCTTTGGCCGTACTATTGGACTATGAAGATACAAGATTGAAGACTTCGTCCCGTGTCCGGATGGGACTTTACTTGGCATGGAAGGCAAACTAGGCAATACGGATATGTATATCTCCTCCTTTGTAACCGACCTTGTGTAATCCTAGCCCTCTCCGGTGTCTATATAAACCGGAGGGTTTTAGTCCGTAGGACAACATACAATGATACCATAGGCTAGCTTCTAGGGTTTAGCCTCTCTGATCTCGTGGTAGATCAACTCTTGTACTACTCATATTATCAAGAATAATCAAGCAGGACGTAGGGTTTTACCTCCATCAAGAGGGCCCGAACTTGGGTAAAACATCATGTCCCCTGCCTCCTGTTACAATCCGCCTTAGATGCATAGTTCGGGACCGCCTACCCGAGATCTGCCGGTTTTGACACCGACATTGGTGCTTTCATTGAGAGTTCCTCTGTGTCATCGCCATTAGGCTTGATGGCTCCTACGATCATCGATAGCGATGCAGTACAGTGTGATCCCCGGGCAAATCTTTGTGTTTCGCGGCTTCGCACTGCAGGCCAACTCGCTTGGCCATCTGGAGCAGATCGAGAGTTACGCGCCTGGCCACCAGGTCAGGTTTGGAAGCTTAAACTACACGGCCGATATCCGCGGAGATTTGATCTACGACGGATTCGAGCCCGTGCCTTGTGCGCCACACGGTCATGATCTACTGAACTCATTAAGGTCTCTCTCCTTGTCAAGAGAGTCCTGGCCGAACTATGTCCGGCAGGATTGGGATGCGGATGACGAAGAAATTCGTCGCCCACCCACCACCCACTTAGTAGCCACTGTCGACAATTTGACCGACATGCTCGACTTCGACTCCGAAGACATCGAAGGTATGGACGACGATGCAGGAGACGAACAGGAACCACTGCCCACAGGGCACTGGACGCCCACTTCATCATACGATGTATACATGGTTGACAGACCCAAAGAACGACGACGAGGAATGGAAGGACGCAGCGAAGGGTTGTTCCCTTGAGAAGCAGTCAAAGCGGCGGCGTAAGCGCCGATCCTAATCCCACCTCGGCAGAAACAACAGTCATATAGACCCAGCGATAGAGCAGGGTGAACCATCGCCCGACCAGGGCAACACGAAGAATCAAACCGAACAACCCGACTCCGTCGAAGATAACAGTCCAGACGGCATCACACCGGACAAGCGCCCGGAGCAACAGATTGCCCATCAAAGGCTTGTTCCCACTGTGAGGAGTTTGAAAAAGCAGAAGCAAAGGCTTAGGGCTGCACAAGACACACTCAGAATCAGATGGAGTGAAGTACTCAACACTGCAGCGAAGTACGGCGGTAATCGCCACACCAAGAGCTACCCGAAGCGAAATTTGCTACCTGAATTCGACGAGGAGGCCTTAGATCCCCCGCAATTAGAAAACAAAACGGCCATCCGGTCGGATAGATGACCTAGTGGCCAACATAGAGCGGCAAACGACGCCGCACATAAGCCAGTACGCGATCCACGCGAGGGCTCGCATCAAAAGGACGGTGCAAACAGATCCATATACGGGCCATGCAAGCGCGCTCCAGTATAGAATAAAACACAACAAACATCCGAACACCACGGTACACCCAAATACAGGGGTGCCGCACACCCCCTATGTTTCACCGATGAGGTGCTGGACCATGAATTTCCAGAGGGATTCAAACCCGTAAACATAGAGGCGTACGACGGAACAACATACCCTGGGGTCTGGATTGAGGACTATATCCTCCATATCCACATGGCTCGAGTACATGATCTCCACGCCATCAAGTACTTACCCCTCAAGCTCAAAGGGCCGGCTCAGCATTGGCTTAAAAGCCTTCCCGAAAACTCCATTGGAAGCTGGGAAGAGCTCGAAGACGCCTTTCGGGCAAATTTTCAAGGGACCTATGTCCGACCACCGGATGCAGACGATTTAAGTCATATAACTCAACAGCCCGGAGAGTCAGCCCGAAAGCTTTGGAACAGGTTCCTCACTAAGAAGAACCAAATAGTCGAATGTCCGGACGCCGAAGCCTTAGCAGCTTTCAAGCATAGCGTTCGAGACGAATGGCTCGCCAGACACCTTGGCTAGGAAAAGCCGAGAACAATGGCAGCATTACCAAGCCTCATGACCCGCTTTTGCGCGGGCGAGGACATCTGGTTAGCCCGATGCAGCACTAGCGACCCAAGTACATCTGAAGTCAGGGACGAAAACGGGAAACCATGACGCAGCAAAAACAAGCGATGGAATAAAGAAGACAGCCAGAAGAGCATGGAGGTAAACGCCGGATTCAGAAGCTCTCGGCCAGGTCAGCAAAAGCTGCCCTCCAAAGGCAACAGAGACAAACTGTCCAGACTAAACAAGATTCTGGACAAAATATGTCAGATCCATAGTACCCCCGACAAACCTGCAAATCATATCCATAGAGAATGGTGGGTCTTCAAGCAGTCCAGCAAGCTCAACGCCGAACATAAGGGGGAGGATACACCAAGCGAAGACGAGGAAGATCCTCGCAAGCAAAGCACTGGGGAACAGAAGAAATTCCCACCAGAAGTCATAACAGTCAACGTGTTACACATAATAAAGGGGAGAAAAAAAGCGGCACTCCCAGAGACACATGCCCCAGGGCCTATCACCGCGGAGTTCTGCCACTGGTCGTCTCAACCGATAACTTTTGACCATCGGGATTACTCAGCAAGTGTCCGGCATGCAGGATGGGCTGCCTTGGTATTAGACCCAATAATTGACGGATACCACTTCACACGAGTTTTGATGGACAGCGGCAACAATTTAAACCTGATATATCAGGACACAATACGCAACATGGGGATAGACCCAACAAAAATTAGCCATAGCAACACTACCTTTAAAGGGGTAACGAGAGGCCCAGAAGCCCGTTGCACGGGCTCCCTGCTACTAGAGGTTATATTCGGCTTCCCCGATAACTTCCGCAGCAAAAATTTAACCTTCCACATCGCTCCGTTCCAAAGTAGCTATCAAGCAGTACTCGGACGCAAAGCTTTCGCTCGCTTTAACGCAATACCGCATTACGCTTCCCTCATGCTTAAGATGCCCGGTCCACGTGGCATCATTATAGTAAATGGAAATATTGAGCGCTCCTTGCATGCGGAAGACCGTGCCGCACACTAAATGACCTCACTAACTAAAGCATCTGACAGGTCGTTAAGACCACGGACACGGTTGGACGAGTCCAGTACAGCTATATGTAATTGCTACAGGTTTGATGGCCATGCCACTATTACAATACAAGGGGCTCAACGCGCGCGCACAAGTGGCAATCAGGCTCAACTTTTGAACTATATATTGTTTATTTAGTATAACTTACCTTTTGCACGACAACTTTTCAATTAAATTCCTCTCTTTTTCAGATGACCATCGTGCTACACCCGTCCATAATACGGCACAACGGAGACATAGGCACGGACGTGTAGTAGGGACCCGTTCGAAGGATTCTTTTTAGATTAAGACCCTGCGCAAACATTTTTTACTGTCTCTTGTTGATACACATCCCTCAGATTCTCAGTACAATTGAGAAGGATGCTGACGTATTGGCATGTGGCCACGTCAAAATATTGCACGTACTTGGACACCAGGGGCTTATTACGAAGGGCACTGTTTAGGCCCGGTTTACACCATAAAGACCGAATACCTTAGAGAGTGTTCGGCGTCGAGAGTTTGGCCTTATATGCATCAGCTCTGAATCATGTCTTTGGTCAAATGTTGGGTTTGCCCGGCTCTTGTGTTTTGCTGCCTTACGTTCCGCTCTATCGGCTAAGGCGGCACCAGGAGAACTACTGCGATTGTGCCCTGGTTCATCCGGATGAGCACCTCAGTAGAGAAAGCCGAAAACTGACTGTCATGATATAGCGTGAGACTGGTCAACCACTCGATGACCTATCGGAATCTTCAGGATTCCTTCGCCTTAAAGAAGGGCTGTTTCCCGGCCAGGCATGTACGCACCCCGAATTCGGATGAGCGCGGAGCCACCATGGGCTATATAGTAGCCCCACTGTCAAACTCCTCTGGCTAAGTGAAAGTGTTAAAGCATTATAGTCTGGTTGCCTAGTTCGCTACGCTATCACCTCCTTAATGGACCAAGACGTTGGATCAAGTGTGAAGAAGCGTCTTCTGCGAACACCCCCGCATTATATGTGTGGGGGCTGAAGCCGACGATTGCAATCTTTCAGGTTAAATACATATATACATAAACGGCCACACAGGAGGCATCATAATACTTTCGGGCAAAAGTATAAATACAGCCTTGATAAACTTAATAAAACATTGTTTTTACAGTGGGAATACAGGTCATTCAAACATAATATTCTTCGAGCACTGGGCCTCTATCGAACGAGCGCCTTCAAGAACTTCTTCAAAATAGTGCTCAGCAGCCACTCGGCCTATGGCCGAACCCTGCACCGCGACAGTGGTGGCATCCATCTCCGCCCAGTATGTTTTGACACGGGCAAGGGACATCCGCGAGCCTTCTATGCACGCCGACCTCTTCATCGCATTAATGCGCGGCACCGCACCAAGGAACTGCTGCACCAAACTAAAATAGTTGTTCGGATTTGGCCTTTGCAGCCACAGATGATCCACAACAGACCTCATGGCGAGTCCGGACAATCTATTCAGCTCGGCCAACTCGGCAACCCGATCAGTCAATGGAAGCAGACGCTCTGGAACATTAAATTGTGACCAGAATAGCTTGTCCACTTCACGATCTATTTGATCTCGGAAGTATTCGGTCGCATCGACAACACTCGCCGCCAAGTCCAGATATGCGTCCGCCGAACTCCACAGCCAGTCCAGAGGGGCATACTAAGGATCTCCAAACTTCCTCCGCAACAGGAAGGGTTTCCTAGCCGCGATATCCCCGGCTTGATGTAGCTCCTCCTTCTTCGCTCTCATCGCAGAGCAGGTGTCTTTGGTCGCCGTAGTGGCCTTTTCCAGGCCTGTCGCCTTCGCCCGGTTTTCCTCTTCAAGAAGCTGGCAACGGCCGGCAGTGTCTTTTAACTTTACAGCCATCTTGGCCATTTTGTCTTTGCTCTCGCAATGCGCGGCCTTTTCGGCTCTTAACTCTTTGGCCGCCTTTAAAGCGGCCGCATTACTACTCCTTGCTTGCTCCTTGGCTCGGGCAAGCTCCGCCCAAAGGGTCTCCACGGTGGCAGCTCCATCTGCAGTCACAACATATTAAAGATACTGGCATCATGATGCTCTTATTATGTGATGATCACCAGAAAAATCACTCACCCTGTGCCTCGTCAAGCCGCTTGTTGACAAGCACAATGTCGACATCTGTCGCATCCAGTTGCCGCTTTAGTCCGGCAAACCCATCAGTCCGGCTAGCCACCGGAGCTTCAACCACCTGCACATAAAGGCAGTCTGGTTATTACCTAGGACTACGATCCTCTGTTTGCCACCGTTCTCGATGACAACCAGAGTCTCAGGGGCTACTATCCACACGGGGGACACCTAAATATGTGTGGTACTGTCAAAAATGTATATCATTTCACGTACCTCAAAACCCGTCGGTAGACTCATAAAGGCTTCATGCAACCCGCTTTCGGCGGACAAAATCCTTTCAATCACCGTACCCATCAACGTACAGTGCTCTTCTGAGATAGTCGCTCGCTCTAGCAGATCCTTTAGTACGTCCGACCGCATACCAGATGGTACCGGAATCTTTTGATTGCTCTCTTTAAGAGCCAGATACTGGGGACTTCGGGTGGCCATAGGATTACCTTCTGGCCTTGCCGGATCAGGAGAAACCCTCCGCGACGACACTTCAAGGTCGCCCGCTTCTTAAGCTGGGGAGTCCGGGGGAGGCGTTTCGCTCTCCATCATCTCCAGAAGAAGATCCCCTGAAGACGAGCTCTGCTGAGAAGGGCTAAGATCCGAACTACAAGATAAATGCTTCGATTATTTTCCTCAGAAGTAAGGTAGGGTGTCTTCACTATTAAGTACTTTCTGATTACTTACAGCTCGTTAGAGGGCTGATCCCCACGCGGGCATTATGCGGCAAGAGCACCCTCCGAGGCAGGACCCTCTGGTGGAGATTTCTTCTCCCGTTTGGAAACCTTGGTTTCCGGATCTTCAGAGGTAGTCCTCTTCGTTCCCCGGGGCGAGAGAATGTCAGATTCTTCCCCTGGGTTATCCTCCCTCACGGAGGCGCGCATTCCCTCGGTTGGAATAGCTAGCGGTGGAGGCCCGCTTTCGCCCTTTTTATTCCCCCCTTCATCTTCCTTTGAGGGCACTTGTAACACCCCGGATGTAACTTTCCCAATTTGTACTCCAACTCTTGCCGTTTCCGGCGTTAAGTTATATTTATTTCCTCGGGTTCGGGTCTTTGTCTCCGTGTGTTGTTGTCGTTGTCATGCATCTCATATCATGTCATCATGTGCATTGCATTTGCATACGTGTTTGTCTCATGCATTCGAGCATTTTCTCCGTTGTCCGTTTTGCATTCCGACGCTCCGTTCTCCTCCGGTGATCATTTCAAGCTTTCTTTTGTGTGTGGGGATTAAACATATCCGGATTGGACCGACACTTGCCAAGCGGCCTTGGTTTACTACCGGTAGACCGCCTGTCAAGTTCCGTACCATTTGGACTTCATTTGGTACTCCAACGGTTAACCGAGGGACCGAAAAGGCCTCGTGTGTGTTACAGCCCAACACCCCTCCAACTTGGCCCAAAACCCACCAAACTCTGCTCCATCATCTAGAGCGTTCGATCACGATCGCGTTGCCGAAAACCACACCTCATTTGGACTCTCCTAGCTCCACTTATGCCTATAAATAGCCCCCCCCCCAAGTTTTCGGATCTCTCTCCCTCTCCGAAACCCTAAAAAAAAGATCCCCGCGCATCGGACACGTCCGCCCGCGCGCCAGACATGTCCGTCGGCGACCTCGGCCAACCGGGAGGCGCCACGTGTCCCCGCCGACCTCCTCCTCCGCGCGGCCCGGCGAGCCCGCGGGAGGCCCGCCCCTCGCCGCCACCGGGCCAGATCCGCGCCGCCCGCCGCCTCTCTCTTCCCCGACGCCGTCCACTGACCCCGCCACCTCGCCTCCGCCCCTCGCCGCCACCGGCCGCCGCCGCCCCGCATCTCCGCCGCCTCGCCGCCACCGGCCGCCGCCGCCCCGCATCTCCGCCGCCCCGCTCCACTCCGTCCTCGCCGCCGTCCGGCCCCGCCGCCGCACCGCCCGGCCTCGCCGCCCCGGCCTCTCCCTCCTCGACTTCCGTGCTCCGGTGAACAGTGCATGCCGGTGAGCCTCGGGAAGCGTGCAGATCTGAGATCCGAAATTTGACGGTTGACTTTTCCCTCCGAACCCTAATTTTTTATGCAATCTTTGACCTATGATATCTCCGCATCCGTAGCTCCGATTTGGACATATAGTATATCAAAATGTTCGCCTCGACGAGTACATCATTTCATTCCATTGCATCATTCTCATTTGAGTTCATCTTGATGCCCGAAATGCTGCTAGTAGGAGGCTTCGTGAGTTATTTGTCAGATCTGCTAGTTCATCTTAGACTTTTGTCATTTTTGCCATGATTGTTGTGTGCATGATATGCCTGTTAGTCCTCCATATGTTTTGTTAAGAATCTCGTTATCTTTCCAGAGGTGCAACCCATGCATTTTAAGGATGTGTGTGGTGACTTGTGCAAGCTTGCAAAGTGAGGCACCCGGTGAATCTGTTTTCAGGGACTTAGTAGTTTTCACTAAGTCTGGGATTATTTAGTTCATGATGCCATATGTCCATGTTGTTTCCTAGTGATCCGTGCCTCTTTTGAGGATGATCAGTAAAGGAGTTTTGTTAATCTTGTTATGCTCTATCCATCCATGTCTTTGTTTGCAATTATGGAGCACCCTAGCTTGAGTCAATCGAGCTCTACTTTTGCTTCGTTGTGAATCTGGGCAGATCGTTAACTTGTTTGCGATTTTGCCGATGTTATTGTAGTTGATCCATGCATGCTATGCCATTGTTCTTGCCATGTCTAGCTTGAAGTTTGTGCCTTATTAAAGGATGTATGCTTGTCTTGCCATGACTTGCACCGTGGTGAGTGCATCGAGCTCGTAAACATGCCTTCGTGAGTTATATTTCAGCATGCCCCAGTTTTCACTAAGTCTGAAAACTGATTATGTTTTAGCTATGTTCGTGTGCTTGTTAGTATATTTTGTGATCCATTTTGGCTCAAGGTCACTAAGGGACTTTTGTTAAGCTTGTTGAGTAGCTCCATGCCATGTCTTCCTTTGTCATGTTCAGGTCCTGTAGCATGTTGTTTTGTTGCTCCGAAGAGGGCTATATGATCTGAAATTCCAGACAAGTGTTAATTTCACTAAGTCTGAGATCTGTTTTACCATTTGCGTTTTTGCCATGCTTGTTTGAACCTCCTAATGGATGAATTGGCCGTAGCTCAGTGCAATGCTTTTGTTAAGCATCTTGTGTGCATCCCTGCCATGTATTTTTTGTCACGTTTGGGTGCTGTAGCATGTTCATTTCATTGCATTTAGATGCCTACTTGCTGTAAATCGCAGACCGGTGTCATTTTTGAATCGCTTGCCATTTCCAAACAGTAACTCCGATTCTGGCGTTCTTTATATCGTTTTCAAGAGATTTCATCTCATCTTTCCAGTGGCACCCTTGGTATTCCAAGTTGAGGCTAGGTTCATGCATTTCCTTTCATATCTTGCATTTTGCATCCCGCATCGCATCCCGCATAGCATATCATCTTTGCATCGTGTTGTTTGAGTTTGCACGTGGTTGATTGTATCCTTGTTGCTTGTTTGTCTTGTTTGGGTAGAGCCGGGAGACGAGTTCGCTAATGAGGAGCCCGTTGAGTGTGCTCTTGAGGATCTAGTCAACTCTGACAACTATGTAGGCAAGATGATCATACCCTCGAAATCACTACTATCTTTGCTATGCTAGTTTTCTCACTCATTTGCTATGCCATTGCTACGATGCCTACCACTTGCTTGCAAGCCTCCCAAATTTCCATGTCAAACCTCTAACCCACCATTGTCCTAGCAAACCGTTGATTGGCTATGTTACCGCTTTGCTCAGCCCCTCTTATAGCGTTGCTAGTTGCAGGTGAAGATTGGAGGCCGTTCCTTGTTGGAACATTTATTTACTTGTTGGGATATCATTATATTGCTAAGTTATCTTAATGCATCTATATACTTGGTAAAGGGTGGAAGGCTCAGTCTCTCGCCTAGTGTTTTGTTTGACTCTTGCCGCCCTAGTTTCCGTCATATCGGTGTTATGTTCCCGGATTTTGCGTTCCTTACATGGTTGGGTTATAATGGGAACCCCTTGACAGTCCGCCTTGAATAAAACTTCTCCAGCAATGCCCAACCTTGGTTTTACCAATTGCCACCTAGCCTTTTCCCTTGGGTTTCGCGGACTCAAGGGTCATCTTATTTTACCCCCCCCCCCCGGGCCAGTGCTCCTCTGAGTGTTGGTCCAACCTAGAGCACCGTGCAGGGCCGTCCCTTGGCAACTTGGGTTACGTTGGCTCCCGTACGCTTAGCTTATCCGGTGTGCCCTGAGAACGAGATATGTGCAGCTCCTATCGGGATTTTTCGGCTCAGCGGGCGGTGTTGCTGGACTTGTTTTACCATTGTCGGAGTTGTCTTGAATTACCAAGATACCGAGTCTGATTGGAACGTCTTGGGAGGAGGTCTATTCCTTCATTGACCGTGAGAGCTTGTCATGGGCTAAGTTGGGACTCCCCTGCAGAGATTGAACTTTCGAAAGCCGTGCCCGCGGTTATGGGCAGATGGGAATTTGTTAATGTCTGGTTGTAGATAACTTGAACCTTAATTAATTAAAATGAATCAACTGAGTGTGTTACCGTGATGGCCTCTTCTCGGCGGAGTCCGGGAAGTGGACACGGTGTTGGAGTAATGTATGCGCAGGTTGTTCTCTAGTTTCTCGCTCGTGCTTTGCCTCCTCTTCTCGCTCTCCTTTGCGAATAAGTTAGCCACCATACTTGCTAGTCGCTTGCTGCAGCTCCACTCATATTTTACCTTGCCATACCTATAAGCTTAAATAGTCTTGATCGCGAGGGTGCGAGATTGCTGAGTCCCTATGGCTCACAGATTACTATTACACCAGATGCAGGGCCTGATGATTCCGCTCCAGGTGACGCGTATGAGCTCAAGTGGGAGTTCGACGAAGACTCTCAACAATACTGCGTTTCCTTTCCCGATGATCAGTAGTGGTGCCCAGTTGGGGGTGAACGGGACCGTTGTCGCATGTTGGGTTCTCTTTTATTTTGGCGCCGTAGTCGGGCCATGAGTGTTTGGATGATGTAATGTTATTTATGTACTTGATTGACGTGGCGAGTGTAAGCCAACTATGTTATCTCCCTTTTATTATTTATATTACATTGGATGTTTGTGAAGATTGCCTAACTTGCGACATATGCCTTCAATGCGATTATGTCTCTAAGTCGTGCCTTGACACGTGGGAGCTATAGTCGCATCGAGGGTGTTACAACACTAGGCAAGGTGCTGGCTCGAGCATCTTTTCCAGCACCGGATTGTCCAAGCCTTCAGGAAGGGGGGACGAACACCAGATCATCTTCGCCTTTGTTATTCAGTCCTGGTCAAAGAGCGATTCTTCAGAATGATGTCATGATAAATAAAAAGGACAATGTGTTCGGCCATGGGATTACTTACTTGGGCCGCGGTGCGGTTGCTGCTCAGGCCCACGTCCTCGGTAGTGTCCGGACACTCTATTTGGGGTCTGAAGAACGATTTGTACATCTCCTCATGCGTCATGCCAAGGAAATTCTGAATGGTGCGCGGTCCTTCCGGGTTGAATTCCCACATGCGGAGGGGCCGGCATTTGCAAGGCTGGACTCGACGAACCAGCATAACTTGCATTACCATAACCAGACTGAAATCTCCCTCGAAGAGATCTCGGATACGGCTCTACAGTATTGGCACGTCCTTGGCTGGACCCCAGCTCAGCCCCCTGCTGATCCATGACATCAGTTGTGGTGGAGGGCCCGAGCGAAAGGTGCGGGCAGCTACCTACTTGCCACTTCGGGGAGAAGTGACGTAGAACCACTCCCGTTGCCACAATCCGGACACCTCTGGAAAGGAACCCTTTGGCCATGGAGCGTCAGCAATTTTGCTTATTAGAGCACCTCCGCATGCTGCCTGTTGCCCCTCGAGGGTCTTCGGCTTCACATCGAAGGTGTTGAGCCACAGGCCGAAGTGAGGGGTAAGTCGGAGGAAGGCCTCACAAACGATAATAAATGACGAGATGTGAAGAATGGAGTCCGGGGCCAGATCGTGAAAATCCAGCCCGTAATAGAACATAAGACCCCTAACAAAGGGATCCAGAGCGAGGCCTAGTCCTCGGAGGAAGTGGGAGACGAACACAACGCTCTCGTTGGGTTCGGGAGTAGGGATGACCTGCCCTCGGGCGGGCAGCCTATGCAAAATTTCAACGGTCAGGTATCTGGCGTCCCACAACTTCTTGATATCCTCCTCCGTGATGGAGGAAGGCATCCACCGGCCTTGAAGGCTGGATCCGGACATGATTGATGGTCCAAAGCACCTGACCTGGGCTTTGGGTGTTAAAACTCGAGGCAGGGGAAGGATTCGATTGAGCACGGGAGGGAAAAAGTAAAAGCCTTGTCCCTTTATAAAGAGGGTGAATATCAAGCGTCCTCCTCGTGTCCGTTTGGGACTTGCCTAAAATCTAGGAGTCCTAGGCACGGTTGGGTCACCCACGTCTGTATTAATGAGAATCCCGTAATAAGGGGAACACAATCTCTGCTTTGACAAGACGTGTCAAGAAACCGCCTCACGTTATGTGCGGGGCTGGTTAAGGAAAAACGGTTCGAATAATTACCGGGCCATGGCATGATGTCATGCTGCCAAGACGTGTCAGCAGATTGGATTTGTGGAAATATTATTCTCTCTACGGTGGTATGTGGAACTTATTTTGCAGGGTCGGACACTATCCTTGTATTCAAACTCTCATGTGGTGTATTCGGAGGAGGAACCCGCCTTGCAATGCCGAAGACAACACTACGCGCCAGACTCATCGTCATTCAAGCCTGGTTCAGGGCCTACTGAGGGAGTCCTGGATTGGGGGGGTCTCCGGACAGCCGGACTATATCCTTTGGCCGGACTGTTGGACTATGAAGATACAAGATTGAAGACTTCGTCCCGTGTCCGGATAGGACTCTACTTGGCGTGGAAGGCAAGCTAGGCAATACGGATATGTATATCTCCTCCTTTGTAACCGACCTTGTGTAACCCTAGCCCTCTCCGGTGTCTATATAAACCGGAGGGTTCTAGTCCGTAGGACAACATACAATCATACCATAGGCTAGCTTCTAGGGTTTAGTCTCTCCGATCTCGTGGTAGATCAACTCTTGTACTACTCATATTATCAAGAATAATCAAGCAGGACGTAGGGTTTTACCTCCATCAAGAGGGCCCGAACCTGGGTAAAACATCGTGTCCCCTGCCTCCTGTTACCATCCGCCTTAGACGCACAGTTCGGGACCCCCTACCCGAGATCCCCCGGTTTGACACCGACACTAGCCTCCTCCGTGTCTATATAAACCGGAGGGTTTTAGTTCGTAGGACAACATACAATCATACCATAGGCTAGCTTCTAGGGTTTAGCCTCTCCGATCTTGTGGTAGATCTACTCTTGTACTATTCATATTATCAAGAACAATCAAGCAGGACGTAGGGTTTTACCTCCATCAAGAGGGCCCAAACCTGGGTAAAACATCGTGTCCCCTGCCTCATGTTACCATCCGCCTAGACACATAGTTCGGGACCCCCTACCCGAGATCCGCCGGTTTTGACACCGACACCGACCAACTTACTTTTGTCGCTGGGTAGCAGCATTTCCAGGTATAGTTGTGTCCTACTCTCTTGCCCACCGTTTAGTGTTTGTTGGAGTGTGCATGGTGGCATCCTAAGCTCGCACTGTAAAATATGTTTTGCCTTATTCCCGAGCTGGCACTATAAATTTTGCATTGTCTTGTTGATAATGCCATATGTCTTGTGGAATCAGATTACATTTATGTTTGTTATGGAAATATAAAAATATGTGTGCTGTCGAAATTTTCAGTGTGTGCCTTTCGTTTCTTTAGTTTGATTGTTTCCCTTGTATTCAATATGCTTCTTGTGGCTGATCCTTCCATTTTTTGTTGTGGCATCTTTATTTTCACAGGTGTCGTGTGTTCTGGAAGATGGAAGATGAAGAAAACCTATTTTTGTTGAACTAAATTTTCTGTATTTTGTTTTGTTGTATGTATCATTTGATAGTTTTGTATAGGAACAAGTGATACTATTTTGTAGGGCTTTATGGCCTGTGATGTAAACATATTTAGTGCTGAAATATGAAATTATTTGCAAAATTTGTTGAAAAGGTGGATCATATGTATGAATATGTGAATGGGCTAAAAAGAGTAGTGGATCAACTCCAAGATTGAATTAATATTTGATTGTATAAAAAGGTCGAATGTAAACCAGAAATGGGCTGGACAAAATTGTACATATATTCTTGAAAGGCCAAACATGCATAAAAATTGATGGGCTGACCAGTTGGGCTTGGCCCATGTAGCAGACAAAAATTAACAGAAATAAATATACTAAATGGGTTGAATTAATGGGCTCGGCCCATATAGACACCTAATTGGACCGGGCTGAATCTTATCCACGTCAGCTTGCCACGCTGGATCCTACGTGGCTTGGGGAGGATGCTAGTGACCAAAATTTTGGTCGAAGAACGAATGACCTTTTACATATCACAGAGATGGTCATTAATTTCAGTTTACGACCGCAAGCTTTTGACCTTCTATTTTTGGTCACAAAAAGGTCACAAATAAAAAACTATGACCTTTCAGTGGCCAATAGTGAGGGTCACAAGTTGACATATTTCTTGTAATGTAAATAGACAAGCGCATGCGAGGAGTCCCGAGGCATTAGGCAAAGGTTTCCATATCGGTGCAACAAGACCAAGACCAGTAGGACGACAGGATGAAGGTCACCGTGGAGCCCATGACGACGTCACCACCAGAGCCTTTGGCAGGCGAAGACCACCTTTTGTCAGGATAACTTGTACTAGTTGTCTCCCTTCAAATTTTTCCGTTGTTGGATCCCTTCCAGCCTACGTTTGGGAAGAGGACCAGGGCCTCTATAAATAGGACTAGCCACCATAGTAGGGGGAAACTAATCTATGATCGGATCCATTCCATCCTCACACACACAAGCTCATCGAGCTCAAGAACACCTCTCCTCAGGAGGTTGTTCTTCCCTTGTACTTGTTCATCCTCAGCCCAAGAGGCAATCCACCACATCAAACTGGGGTAGGGTATTACACCACATCGGTGGCCCGAACCAGTATAAACCCTGTGTCCTTTGTTCTTCGAGTTCGATATGTTGAGCCTTGAGATCGTGGGGAGTGGGTGAGCTAGGGAAGGGAGAGATCTTCATGCGCACCCTAGTGTTTGAACCTCGAGGCTTTTTCCGGAACCCGAAATCCGACACCGATCACTTGAAGGAGGAGTAGTAGAGAAAGCTAGGGGGATAAATAGTTCCTCATAGTCAAGCGAACCCACGCTACTACTTGTTCCAAATATATGCACACCATCGAAATAGTCCATCTGTATCAATATACACCGAGAGGGAATATTTTTTTACAAGAGAGGAAATACTTTATCCATCCATAATGCCCTGTTGATGGTGCATCATCATCATCATCATCATCTTCTTCTTCTTCTCATTTTCTGTGGGAGACAGCTTCGCAATAAGCTCTCTGGACCTTGCAGCTATCTCGAAACTCACACGGGCATCGAGGGTAGCATATTTTATGTGCTCGTACGTCAAGGGATAATTCTCCCATCCAGGCGACCTTAATGCCAGCATCTCATCACCCTTCTGAAGATTTGTTTCAAGCACAAAATTTGCTACGTCGAATAGGGATGGTGTCGGTTTATCACAATCTTCTACAAGAATTTTTATTTTGGTTTGTACATCAGCGATGCTTTTCAAATCAAGGTTGTACGACTCCAACTTCTGTTTGTCCCCTGCGATGGCTGCCCCATAGAAGTATATGTCCTCCCGAGACAAGAAATCGTGCAGCTCACCTGGTATGGAGGGCGCATGTATGATGTGGTACACCAAAACATCATCTTCGAGGCACAACTGAAGGACGGCGGTGTGTTGGATCTTCCTAGTGGCATGCTCCGTGTACTTTGCGTCAAGATCGATGACCTTCATCTCCACCTTTTGGAGGGAGTTGGATACATTCTTGATCCACTTCCAAACAACCCTTGGGTGGTCGGTGACTATGGCAACTATGCTCAACGAGCCTTCGACGAGGACATGTTGGGCGCTAAAAACCTGCATCTGGATCTCTTAAATGGAACTGCTGGACCGAAGGGCTATGGTTTGGAGAATTAGGATTAGATGGCTAATCTAACTTAAGAAGATGATTATTTAAAGGGGCTTCAGAATTACTCAAGGAGGATGTGAAGAGGTTAAAACAATGTGAATGCAGTGTGGTTTGGATGCAAATGAAGATGAAGGAGTAGTGAAGAAGACGAGGAAAATCGGTTCCCGATGGAGAAGTAAATGGGAGAAGTGGCCTACAGGAAGTTGATTAGACAACTAGGTAGAATAAACGAAAAGGCTACGTGGGTAGACTAAGGAGTGGTACATGTCCCTGTACGTGCCCATCCTTCTAGCGCTACATGTGCCATTGGCTAGTTGAGGTCACTCTTTTGAATCACCATGGTGAGACATTTTATGATTCCTTTTTATTTCTGCACCCCTCCTGACAGGTGGGACCTATGCAAACGGATAAAAAATGTGTCACAGCTGGTTCTGATTGATATTGGCGCATGCGTGGGAGACACAACATTCTATGGTTAAGCAATATGCGGTTATCCTCAACAAAGAAAAGTCCTTCTTCGCGCTTCCGCATGCACGAGAATTTGGTTCTGCTAGCAATATGGATGATACCTGGAGGATGAAGTGAACCCAGAGGCATGCTAGCACGGGAGTACTACTCATGTTCCTACTACTCCTACTACTACTAGTAGTACAACTGTGGTACACTTGATGGTCAAAATACTATTATTCATCCGGTCCTCACAGTGAAGTGACAAGACCCTGCACCCGAGGTGACACCAGTCCAGGCGGCGTGTCCGGGTTACCAAAGTCAGCCTCACCTTATGCACCGTGCAGTCACTGTCATCGCCGCTGTATAGCATGCCTTGCCTCGTCTCCCTCTCCCCTAGCACCACTCCATCTTCATCTCCGTCTCGCCGGAGATCCTAAGGTCACTCTTCATCATCTCGCTGTGCCCCCGCGTACCCTCACCTCGCTCGCCTCCACCAGTACCACTATTCCCTCGCTAGCCGCTCCAGCACCGAGACCCTTCTCCCCCGTAAATCAAGCCCCCCAAAACCCCACCTTCCAAACTCCAGAATGGCCGAAGGAGAACCGCGCAGCATCCATATGAGTCGCGATTGGAGCAATCTCCCTAGTGACATCCTCGACCTTCGTTGTTCGTGTATGGATATGTTGAGCACCCTGCGGCTGGCTGCATGCTCGAGGGACATGCACACGGCCATCGTGGAAGCTAGGCCTAAGCTTTTCAAGACGACCTACTTGCTGCTATCTAGTCTTGCAAGATTTACTCACCATGATACGGAGGCATACATGATGCCCCTGGACTTCAATCCGATCTCCAACCGAAACTTCTTTGCAGGTATGTAGTGGGTTGTCGTACATTATTTCCCTCGACTTCGATCCAATCACCACCGACCAAAACTTCTTGCAGGTATGTACTGGGTCGGCATGAACTCTTGAGCACCGCGCTTGTTTTCCCTTGAAGAGGAAAGGGTGATGCACCAGAGCAACGTAAGTATTTCCCTTAGTTTTTGAGAACCAAGGTATCAATCTAGTAGGAGGCGACGCACGAGTCCCTCGCACGTACACAAATAAATAAACTCCTCGCAACCAACGCGATAAAGGGGTTGTCAATCCCTTCACGGTCACTTATGAAAGTGAGATCTGATAGATATGATAAGATAATATGTTTGGTATTTTTATGATAAAGAGAAATAAAGATGCAAGTAAAATAAATGGCAAAGGAAGTAACTAAGTATTGGAAGATTAATATGATGGAAAATAGACCCGGGGGCCATAGGTTTCACTAGAGGCTTCTCTCGAGAGAATAAGTATTACGGTGGGTGAACAAATTACTATTGAGCAATTGACAGAACTGAGCATAGTTATGAGAATATCTAGGTATGATCATGTATATAGGCATCACGTTTGAGACAAGTAGACCGACTCCTGCCTGCATCTACTACTATTACTCCACACATCGACCACTATCCAGCATCCATCTAGAGTATTAAGTTTAAGAGAACAGAGTAACGTTTTAAGCAAGATGACATGATGTAGAGGGATAAACTCATGCAATATGATATAAATCCCATCTTGTTTTCCTCGATGGTAACAAGACAATACGTGCCTTGCTACCCCTACTGTCACTGGGAAAGGACACCGCAAGATTGAACCCAAAGCTAAGCACTTCTCCTATTGCAAGAAATATAACCAATCATACATAAAATAGTTCAGAGAAGATTCAAATATTGTTCATAGATAAACTTGATCATAAACCCACAATTCATCGGTCTCAACAAACACACCGCAAAAGATGATTAAATCGAATAGATCTCCACAAGAGAGGGGGAAAACTTTGTATTGAGATCCAAAAAGAGAGAAGAAGCCATCTAGCTAATAACTATGGACCTGAAGGTTTGAAGTAAACTACTCACACTTCATCGGAGAGGCTATGGTGTTGATGTAGAAGCCTTCCGTGATCGATACCCCCTCTGGCCGAGCTCCGGAAAAGGCCCCAAGATGGGATCTCGTGGATATAGAAAGTTACGGCGGTGGAATTAGGGTTTTGGCTCTGTATCTGGTAGTTTGGGGGTACGTAGGTATATATAGGAGGAAGAAGTACGTCGGTGGAGCAACATGGGCCCCACGAGGGTGGAGGGCATGCCTTGGGGGGGGGGGGGGGGGGGGTAGGCGCGCCCCCTACCTCGTGCTTTCCTGGTTGATGTCTTGACGTAGGGTCCAAGTCCTCTGGATCATGTTTGTTCCGGAAATCACGTTCCCGAAGGTTTCATTCCGTTTGGACTCCGTTTGATATTCTTTTTCTGCAAAACTTTGAAATAGGCAAAAACATCAATTCTGGGTTGGGCCTCCGGTTAATAGGTTAGTCCCAAAAATAATATAGAAGTGTATAATAAAGCCCAATAATGTCCAAAACAGGATATAATATAGCATGGAACAATCAAAAACTATAGATACGTTGGAGATGTATCAAGCATCCCCAAGCTTAATTCCTGCTCGTCCTCGAGTAGGTAAATGATTAAAAACAAATTTTTTGATGTGGAATGCTACTTGGCATAATTTCAATGTAATTCTTCTTAATTGTGGTATGAATATTCAGATCCGAAAGATTCAAGACAAAAGTTCAATATTGATATAGAAATAATAATACTTCAAGCATACTAACTAAGCAATTATGTCTCTTCAAAATAACATGGGCAAAGAAAGTTATCCCTACAAAATCATATAGTCTGGCTATGCCCCATTTTCACCAAACAAAGTATTTAAATCATGCACAACCCCAATGACAAGCCAAGCAATTGTTTCATACTTTTAGTTTTCTCAAACTTTTTCAATCTTCACGCAATACATGAGCATGAGCCATGGACATAGCACTATAGGTGGAATAGAATGGTGGTTGTGGAGAAGACAAAAGAGGGGGAAGATAGTCTCACATCAACTAGGCGTATTAACGGGCTATGGAGACGCCCATTAATAGATATCAATGTGAGTGAGGAGGGATTGCCATGCAACGGATGCACTAGAGCTATAAGTATATGAAAGCTCAACAAAAAGAACTAAGTGGGTGTGCATCCAACTTGCTTGATCACGAAGACCTAGGGAATTTTGAGGAAGCCCATTGTTGGTATATACAAGCCAAGTTCTATAATGAAAAATTCCCACTAGTATATGAAAGTGATAGCATAGGAGACTCTCTATCATGAAGATCATGGTGCTACTTTAAAGCACAAGTGTGCAAAAAAAGGATAGTAGTATTGTCCCTTTTTATTGGGCCTTCTCTTTTTTTGGCCTTTCTCCCCTTTTTTAATTGGGACAATACTCTATGAATGATGATCATCACACTTCTATTTATTTACAACTCCATGATTACAACTTGATACTAGAACAAAGTATGACTCTATATGAATGCCTCGGGTGGTATACCGGGATAGCAATGATGCACGAGTCACTTATATGAAACAATACTGAACGGTGGCTTTGCCACAACTAAAATGTCAACTACATGATCATGCAAAGCAATATGACAATGATGGAGCCTGTCATAGCAAACAGAGCGATGGAAAGTTGCATGGCAATATATCTCGGAATGGCTATGGAAATGCCATGATAGGTAGGTATGGTGGCTGTTTTGAGGAAGGTATATGGTGGGTGTATGATACCGGCGAAAGGTGCGCGGTATTAGTGAGGCTAGCAATGGTGGAAGGGTGAGAGTGCGTATAATCCATGGACTCAACATTAGTCATAAAGAAATCACATACTTATTGCAAAAATATATTAGTTATCGAAGCAAATTACTACATGCATGCACCTAGAGGGATATATTGGTAAGAAAAGACAATCGCTCGTCCCCGACCGCCACTCATAAGGAGGACAATCAATAAATACATCATGCTCCGACTTCTTAACATAACGGTTCACCATATGTGCATGCTACGGGAATCCCAAACTTTATCACAAGCATTTCTAAAATTCACAACTACTCAACTAGCACGACTCTAATATCACCATCTCCATATCTCAAAACAATTATGAAGTTTCATACTTCTCATATTATTGAACACACTCATAAGAAAAATTCTTGAATGCCTAAAATAATTAAAGCAAATTACCATTCTGTTTTTAGGACTCTAAAAATAATCTAAGTGAAGCATGAGAGAACAAAAGTTTCTATAAAACAAATCCACCATCGTGCTCTAAAATATATAAGTGAAGCACTAGAGCAAAAACTATATAACTCAAAAGGTATAAGTGAAGCACATAGAGTATTCTAACAATTTCCGAATCATGTGTGCGTATCTCAAGAAGTTGTGTGCAGCAAGGATGATTGTGGAAAACTTAACAAATAAAGACTCAAATAATACAAGACTCTCCAAGCAAAACACATATCATGTGGTAAATAAAAATATAGCTCCAAGTAAAGTTACCGATAGAAGTAGACGAAAGAGGGGATGCCTTCCGGGGCATCCCCAAGCTTTGGCTTTTAGGTGTCCTTAGATTATCTTGGGGGTGCCATAGGCATCCCCAAGCTTAGGCTCTTGCCACTCCTTGTTCCATAATCCATCAAATCTTTACCAAAAACTTGAAAACTTCACAACACAAAACTTAAAGTAGAAAATCTCGTGAGCTCCGTTAGCGAAAGAAAACAAAACACCACTTCAAGGTACTGTAATGAACTCATTATGTATTTATATTGGTGTTAAGCCTACTGTATTCCAACTTATCTATGGTTTATAAACTATTTTACTAGCCATAGATTCATCAAAATAAGCAAACAACACACGGAAAACAGAATCTGTCAAAAACAGAACAGTCTGTAGTAAAATGCAGCTAACGCAAGTTCTGAAACCCCAAAAATTGTAAAATAAATCGCTGGACATGAGGAATTTATCTATTAATCATCTTAAAAAAGAATGAACTAAATAGAACTTTTTAAATAAAAATGGCAGCAGTTCTCGTGAGCGTTAAAGTTTCTGTTTTTTACAGCAAGATTAAAAAGACTTCTTCAATCCCACTTTTAACAATTTTAGCATCAAGATCTAAAGACTCCGAATTTTTGGAACGTCTTCTAGGTAAAGGTGGATCATATTCAGTCCCATCATTATCAAGATTCATATTGAAAAACAAAGATTTAATAGGGGATACATCAATAACTTTTATATCTTCATCTTTATTATCATGGAAACTAGAAGAACACGCTTTTTATGAAGCAATCTTTCTTAGCACGCATCCTAGTGGTTCTTTCTTTGCACTCATCAATGGAAATTCTCATGGCTTTGAGAGACTCATTGATATCATGCTTAGGAGGAATAGATCTAAGTTTCAAAGAATCAACATCAATAGAAATTATATCAACGTTCCTAGACAACTCATCAATCTTAAGCATTTTTTCTTCAATCAAAGCATTGAAATTCTTTTGTGAGGTAATAAATTCTTTAATATTAGATTCAAAATCAGAGGGTATCTTATTAAAATTTCCATAAGAATTGTTGTAGGAATTACCATAATTATTAGAGGAATTACGAGGATACGGCCTAGGATTAAAGTTTCCTGTATACGTGTTGTTACCAAAATTATTCCTACCAACAAAATTCAGATCCATAGATTCATTATTATTCTCAATCAAAGTAGACAAAGGAATATCATTAGGATCAGAAGAAACACTTTATTAGCAAATAATTTCATAAGTTCATCCATCTTACCACTCAAAACATTAATTTCTTCTATCGCATGCACTTTCTTATTAGTAGATCTTTCAGTGTGCCATTGAGAATAATTAACCATAATATTATCTTGGAGTTTAGTAGCTTCTCCTAAAGTGATTTCCATAAAAGTGCCTCCCGCGGCCGAATCTAAAAGATTTCTAGAAGCAAAGTTCAATCCGGCATAAATTTTTTGTATAATCATCCACAGATTCAAACCATGTGTAGGGCAATTACGTATCATTAATTTCATCCTCTCCCAAGCTTGTGCAACATGTTCATGATCAAGTTTCTTAAAATTGATGATATCGTTTCTAAGAGAGATGATCTTAGCGGGAGGAAAATACTTAGATATAAAAGCATCTGTGCACTTATTCCATGAATCAATACTATTTTTAGGCAAAGACGAAAACCAAGCTTTAGCACGATCTCTGAGCGAAAAAGGAAATAGCTTCAATTTAACAATATAATTATCCACAAATTTATTCTTTTGCATATCACACAGATCAGCAAAGTTGTTTAGATGGGTAGCGGCATCTTCACAAGGAAGGCCGGAAAACGGATCTTTCATGACAAGATTCAGCAAAGTAGCATTAATTTCACAAGATTCAGCATCGTTAAGAGGAGCAATCGGAGTGCTAATAAAATCATTGTTGTTGGTATTGGTAAAGTCACACAATTTGGTATTATCTTGAGCCATTTTTACAAGCAAGCAATCCGACACACAAGCAAACAAGAGACGGGCAAAAAGAGGCAAATAGAGAAAGAGAGGGAGGATGGAGAGAGAGAGGGCGAATAAAGCGACAAGGGTGAAGTGGGGGAGAGGAAAACAAGAGGCAAATGGCAAATAATGTAATGCGGGAGATAAGGGTTTGTGATGAGTACTTGGTATGTTGACTTTTGCTTAGACTCCCCGGCAATGACGCCAAAAATCCTTTTCGCTACCTCTTGAGCATTGTGTTGGTTTTCCCTTGAAGAGGAAAGGGTGATGCAGCAGAGCAGCGTAAGTATTTCCCTCGGTTTTTGATAACCAAGGTATCAATCCAGTAGGAGGCCACACACGAGTCCCTCGAACCTACACAAACAAATAAACTCCTCGCAACCAACGCGATAAAGGGGTTGTCAATCCCTTTATCGTCACTTACGAAAGTGAGATCTGATAGATATGATAAGATAATATTTTTGGTATTTTTATGATAAAGAGAAATAAAGATGCAAGTAAAATAAATGGCAAAGGAAATAACTAAGTATTGGAAGATTAATATGATGGAAAATAGACCCGGGGGCCATAGGTTTCACTAGAGGCTTCTCTCGAGAGCATAAGTATTACGGTGGGTGACCAAATTACTGTTGAGCAATTGACATAATTGAGCATAGTTATGAGAATATCTAGGTATGATCTTGTATATAGGCATCACGTCCGAGACAAGTAGACCGACTCCTGCCTGCATCTACTACTATTACTCCACACATCGACCGCTATCCAGCATGCATCTAGAGTATTAAGTTCAACAGAATAGAGTAACGCTTTAAGAAAGATCACATGATGTAGAGGGATAAACTCATGCAATATGATATAAACCCCATCTTGTTATCCTCGATGGCAACAATACAATACGTACCTTGCTGCCCCTACTGTCACTGGGAAAGGACACCGCAAGATTGAACCCAAAGCTAAGCACTTCTCCTATTGCAAGAAAGATCAATCTAGTAGGCCAAACCAAACTTATAATTTGAAGAGACTTGCAAAGATAACCAATCATACATAAAAGAATTCGGAGAAGATTCAAATATTGTTCATAGATAAACTTGATCATAGACCCACAATTAGTCGATCTCAACAAACACACCGCAAAAGAAGATTACATCGAATACATCTCCACAAGAGAGGGGGAGAACTTTGTATTGAGATCCAAAAAGAGAGAAGAAGCCATCGGAGAGGCTATGGACTCAACATTAGTCATAAAGAACTCACATACTTATTGCAAAAATCTATTAGTTATCGAAACAAAGTACTACGCGCATGCTCCTAGGGGGATCGATTGGTAGGAAAAGACCATAGCTCATCCCCGACCGCCACTCATAAGGAAGACAATCAATAAATAAATCATGCTCTGACTTCATCGCATAACGGTTCACCATACGTGCATGCTACGGGAATCAGAAACTTTAACACAAGTATCTCTCAAATTCACAACTACTCACTAGCATGACTATAATATCACTATCTCCATATCTCAAAACAATTATCAAGTATCAAACTTCTCTTAGTATTCAATGCACTCTATATGAAAGTTTTTATTATATCCCTCTTGGATGCCCATCATATTAGGACTAGTTTCATAACCAAAGCAAACTACCATGCTGTTCTGAAGACTCTCAAAATAATATAAGTGAAGCACGAGAATTCATCTATTTCTTCAAGATAAAACCACCACCTTGCTCTTAAAAGATATAAGTGAAGCACTAGAGCAACAACAAACTACTCCGAAAGATATAAGTGAAGATCAATGAGTAGTCGAATAATTATGAAACTATGTTAAGACTCTCTAACATTTAAGAATTTCAGATCTTTGTATTTTATTCAAATATCAAGCAAAGCAAAAGTAAATGACATTCTAAGAATAGCAAACATCATGTGATGAAGCAAAAACTTAGGATCAACCAAAACTAACCGATAGTTGTTGAAGAAGAAAGGTGGGATGCCAACTGGGGCATCCCCAAGCTTAGACGCTTGAGACTTCTTGAAATATTATCTTGGGATGCCTTGGGCATCCCCAAGATTGAGCTTTTGTGTCTCATCAATTCCTCTCATATCACGGTCTCCCTAAATCTCAAAAGCTTCATCCACACAAAACTCAACAAGGACTCGTGAGATAAGTTAGTATAAACCATTGCAAAAACCTTATCATACTCTACTGTAGAAAATCACTAAAATTATTCAAAATTGCATACAAAATGCCTCTGCATATTTAATATTCCTATCCTCAAATAGAATCATTAAAGAAGCAAACATATGCAAACAATGCAAATATAACAGCAATCTGCCTAAACAGGACAGTCTGTAAAGAGTGCAGCAAGATCCATACTTCCCTAACTCCAAAAATTATGAAAGAAAATTCCCACTGTAGTAAATTTATCAGATCTTAATATGCAAAAGTTTTCAATATTTTATCACATTCTGACTTTTCTAGGGAATTATTGCAACAGCGGTAAACTTTCTGTTTTCAAACAGCAACATGAAGACTTGTAAAATAGGCATAGTAAAGGCTATCAATGCCACATTTATTGAAATAAAAGATGAAAAAATTGTTCTAAATACCATGACTAGTGCAATCATCATTAGTACCATGGATATTCAAGGAGTTCATACTAACAACATTGCAATCATGCTCATCATTAAAAGATTTAGTTCCAAACATTTTAATGCATTCTTCTAACACTTTGGCACAATTTTCCTTCCCATCATACTCACGAAACATATTAAAAAGATGAAGCATATGAGGCAAACTCAATTCCATTTTTTGTAGTTTTCTTTTATAAACTAAACTAGTGCTAAAATAAGAAACAAAAAGATTCGATTGCAAGATCTAAAGATATACCTTCAAGCACTCACCTCCCCGGGAACGATGCCAGAAAAGAGCTTGACGTCTACTACACAACCTTCTTCTTGTAGACGTTGTTGGGCCTCCATGTGCAGAGGTTTGTAGGACAGTAGCAAATTTCCCACAAGTGGATGACCTAAGGTTTATCAATCCGTAGGATGCGTAGGATGAAGATGGTCTCTCTCAAGCAACCCTGCAACCAAATGACAAAGAGTCTCTTGTGTCCCCAACACACCCAATACAATGGTAAATTGTATAGGTGCACTAGTTCGGCGAAGAGATGGTAATACAAGTGCAATATGGATAGTAGATAAAGGTATTTGTAATCTGAAAATATAAAAACAGCAAGGTAACTAATGATAAAAGTGAGCATAAATGGTATTGCAATGCTAGGAAACAAGGCCTAGGGTTCATACTTTCACTAGTGCAAGTCCTCTCAACAATAATAACATAATTGGATCATATAACTATCCCTCAACATGCAGCAAAGAGTCACTCCAAAGTTACTAATAGCGGAGAACAAACGAAGAGATTATGGTAGGGTACGAAACCACCTCAAAGTTATTCTTTCCAATCAATCTGTTGGGCTATTCCTATAGGTGTCACAAACAGCCCTAGAGTTCGTACTAGAATAACACCTTAAGACACAAATCAACCAAAACCCTAATGTCACCTAGATACTCCGATGTCACCTCAAGTATCCGTGGGTATGATTATACGATATGCATCACACAATCTCAGATTCATCTATTCAACCAACACATAGATCCTCAAAGAGTGCCCCAAAGTTTCTACCGGAGAATCATGACAAAACGTGTGCCAACCCCTATGCGTAGGTTCATGGGCAGAACCCGCAAGTTAATCACCGAAACATACATCAAGTGAATCACGTGATATCCCATTGTCACCACATATACACACGGCAATACATACATCAAGTGTTCTCAAATCTTTAAAGACTCAATCCGATAAGATAACTTCAAAGGGGAAACTCAATCCATTACAAGAGAGTAGAGGGGGAGAAACATCATAAGATCCAACTATAATAGCAAAGCTCGCGATACATCAAGATCATGCCACCTCAAGAACATGAGAGAGAGAGAGAGATCAAACACATAGCTACTGGTACATACCCTCAGCCCCGAGGGAGAACTACTCCCTCCTCGTCATGGAGAGCACCGGGATGATGAAGATGGCCACCGGAGAGGGATTGCCCCCTCTGGTAGGGTGCCGGAACGGGTCTAGATTGGTTTTCGGTGGCTACGGAGGCTTTTGGCGGCGGAACTCCTGATCTATTCTGCTCCCCGAAGTTTTTAGGGTATATTGGTATATATGGGAGGAAGAAGTACGTCGGTGGAGCTTCGGGCTGTCCACGAGGCAGGGCGGCGCGCCTAGGGGGTGTGGGCGCGCCCCCCACCCTCGTGGGTAGCCCGGGACTCTCATGGTCCAACTCCGATATTCCGTGGGCTTCTTCTGGTCCAAAAATAAGTTCCGTGAAGTTTCAGGTCAATTGGACTCTGTTTGATTTTCCTTTTCTGCGATTCTCTAAAACAAGGAAAAAACAGAAACTGGCACTGGGCTCTAGGTTAATAGGTTAGTCCCAAAAATCATATAAAATAGCATATAAATGCATATAAAACATCCAAGGTTGATAATATAATAGCATGGAACAATCAAAAATTATAGATACAGTGGGGATGTATCAATGCTATTGAACACAATGGCATCATTTACGCGATCGACAAAGCAGATGGCACCACATATTGCTGGGACGGCGCGTGTAAGTTGTTTCCATCTGATGTTAATGATCATGCCATGACACTGTTTGAACTTTTTGTGATGATTGGCATGTCCCTATTTGAGCAGAATTTGAGTAGAACTATGGCAATGTATTAGAGACGCCGTAAATCAGCTATATTTGAAATGTGTTAATTCATGCGATTGTGACCATGTCATTACAGCCAATTTGTACCCCTGAATAATCAAATGGTTAGGAAGATATTGATATTCTCCTCATTTTATAGTAATCTATATACTACAATATATGAGTGTGTATCATTTTCATGATGTAGAAACATGCATCACACTGTTGGTTTCATCTAAACATACATTAGGGAAGTAAATATGCATATGGCGAACTCTATATTTAGAAGTAGTGAAATTCTGTAATGCTTACCATGTGTACATACCTATGTTCGCCCTTCAGCAATCAATGGCTAGAATAATATGCTCACAAAAATTTTTCCCACAGAACATGACTATATAACAATGCATGGTCTGTTAGTTTCCTTGAAGAATTTGTTTGTGAGGACAGAACATGATTACATAACATGCATGAGATGGTAGTTTCCTGTGAAGAATCGATTGTGAGATAACATGAGTATAACCATGCATGGCACTTCTATATTTTTGAAACCAGTTTACATTTCCCTGTATTTTCCTCCTAGTTCCAACGGGGATATATCAATGATGTTTCTTGCATTATCATACTCATACTCTAAACAATACTGATCTTACATTAACAATTATTGTCTGTCCTTTTTGATATGATGCAGTGTCCCTACAGTTACTGCCCTTTGTAATGACACCACCTTTGCCAAAAACAGGGAAGCACAACTGGTTCCTCACTCGATCAGACGACGACAAAAGACTGATGATCATTCGGACACATGAGCGGGAAAGTTATATTGCAAAAACCCCACTATATACAAGCACCTTGAAATACATGAGTATCCGGACAATGGTTGTTAGGTCTATGAGCAGGATACTAGCTTGTTGGGGCCTTCATGATTTTTGCGTTGGAGGCGGGTAGACAACCTTGGTTCACACTCTCTGTTTCTCGGACTCAATTATCCGATTAACCAGGAGATCACCGTTGGCAAGGACCTTGATGGAAGAGAGGCTCTGTTTGCTATGGAAAACTGTGTCTACACGGCGAGCCCTAGGAGTTCGGGAGCAAACTCCCCTGATTGTCAATGATACAGCCTGCAACTAAAGAAGGTGAGAATGACAAAAGCATCTGTATTAAATTTGATACCTGGATGTGTCGAGTCCAACAGGCAGGGATGTGGTTCAAGCCTTCAGGTTGAGAGGTAATTGGGTTGTTGCGTCAAAAGGGTGGAGTACTGGTGTCTACGGATCACTAGTGGCTGAAGCGGGGCTGCAAATTATGATGGTGTTGGATCATCCCTCTTCGAATGAATTGTTGTCTTTGTTGCTTGTTCCAGATGGGTAGTTCTCTCTTTTGTTAGGCATACTCCTTGTCATTTGGTCATCCTCATCTATGTCACTCTTACTATGTAATAGTTGCCTCTATTTAGAATGTCATTCTCGTCTGGATCACGAGAGTCTGAGCGCTGCAGATGGGTGTGTTTTGGTGGTGTAGCAAGACTTCTTATGAACTATCATGTCTTGCTGTTTATGTCAGTAGTAGTCACTAGTCAGTGTTTGAATGTTGTATGTATCGTTGTTTCGAACTATTTATTGCATCGAACTGCTGGTGGGCTAAATGAGGGCATCACCATTCTCCAGTGTTCAGAGTATATCTCCTTTTTCAAGTTACTAGCAAGATTCCCGTGTGTTGCACGGAACATCAAGATCTTGTGGGAGGAAAGGATGAACGTGGGAAGGCCTTATCTGCAAATGTGGATAGGAGTGCGGGTAAATTGTCATAGTTTCCTTCCTATACGTTAGATATAGATCGGACGACCTATATTGCAGGATGGAAGGCACGCCATAATCACCAACTCTGCTTTTTATAAAAGTAGACAGATAATTTGAACTCAGTGTCTTCTCGATGATGTACACTTGTTTGGGCCAATGAGGTGTCCTTGAATATGGTCCGAGTAGTAACGCAATGCCAAACAGGTCAATTATGACTCTCAGGACGATCTCTAAAAAAAGAATTGGGACTCTTGCGCGCCGACATGTGGGCGCCACTGGTGTTTTCGTGCGCTTGCGCGCCGAGAGCATATTGGCGTGTGTTCAAAATTCGTGCTACCTTTTCATCCCCAATCTCCCACCCCCCACCTCTGGAATCTCGATTCCTACTCCAATTCCCCCAAATCCCCATCCTGTACTCCCTGTACTCAATCGCACTATCATGTCGCCGGTCAACGTGGATCTTCAAGCCGGAGATCCTAAGATCCGTCCTGCCTTCGGGCGCTGCGTGTTGTCACTCAACAGTGGCATGGCGGTGCTTGACGACCAGTTTGCCAGCAAAGTGCTGATGGTAACCATCAACAGCAACCGGCCTCCCGTCTCGCCGGACGACCTTGTCAAAGCTCTTATCATTGCGCACGGCATCCAAATAAGTGACTTGCTCGCCGAAGTCTATCCGCCACCTGCTGATTTCTTCGTCAGGTTCCGGACAACTTTCAACTATAGTCGTGTGTTCGAATCTTCCCGGTGTTTGTTCTGCGATGGCGCACTGGTGAGCTTTGATCGGTGGCACCCACGATGGGGCTCAGTGCCCTCTGAGCTTGAGTTTTTAACAAAGCTTACCTTCCACGGCATGCCTCGACGTCCTTGGAGCATCGAGTCCATGAATGAGCTTATCAACGGCCTTAGACATGAGCTCGTAAGTATGTTTGTACCTCCAGACAGCTGGGCTCTGACGGTTATGGCATGGATGAAGAAGCCGTCCACCATACTGAAGGTGATTGGTGTTGAGATACCGGTGCAGGAACCAGGGTTGTACTATTCGTCGCCACTGAGGTTGCCGCGGACCATGTTAGGGATGCTCTTGTATCGAGTGTTCGTGTATGTCGAAGAAGTGGTCAGTCCATCAATCGTAGTCCTACTGCTGCCGCTGGTGCCCGGGTCCGTCGACAACGTCCATTACAGGAGTCAACATTAGACTTTCCCCGTGTTGCTCGGAACAATGGATGGCACATGGCCTACTCCATCGCGCGGCGGAGGCTACTGCTTCTTTGGGAGAAAAGGCAGGGATGGCTGCCTGGATGTGCTCTAATTTGAGGTAACAACTGAATCTTGTCAGATACTAGTTAAATCTGAGCTATGGGTGTGAAGCACTGATGTGCTAGTGCATTTGATTGTGACCTGTTCTATTTTTTAGCTGAACTTTTTTTAGAAAGGGTTGTACGTCAACTTAATGTTCTAGCAGAACTTATATATTGTGCTATCTGTATGTTTTCTTTGCACGGAATTCAAGATATTTTCCTATCATTGATAAAGATGATTAACCATTATGTATGAGGTCGTTGGTTTCAACATGGCCCTACCCGTAGCGATCCACTGTTTCCACCCTGATTGTGCCGCCTACATGAAATTTTTGTATGCAAGTTCAGTGTGCTATGATGTTCTATATGATTGTGTCAAGTTTTTACTGAGCATCATCAATGCGTATGCCTGAAAGATGTATTTACGAGCATCGACCGATGGGTCTCTCTCTCTCTCTCATGCACAAGTGGGACCCATTGAATTATTTCTTCGCTCGTGACAACTTTTAATTAGGTCCCACTGTACTCTAACTTTTTTCTTAATTTATTAATTGAGCTCAGTTACTTCAAAAAGTTATACATAAGCCTTGTTTGGGCCTTTCCGGCGTCGCTGAATGTGGGTTGAGTAGCCTTGTAAGGCTGTATTGTACTACACATGCCTTTTTTTCAACATCAGCAATGCAACTGGGCTGACAGTTGTACATAATCCATGTCAACTTGTTATTCTCTGCCCCGCAGGGCTGCAGATCTTTCCTAAGAGGGATGCATTAGGCTTAACAAGAAAATGGGCTTTAAGAAATAATAAATGGATCTAATTATAAAAACTGGGCAGTAACTATAAAAAATTTCACCAAACATGTAATTAGTTTATAAAATATTGCTTTTGGATTTTGAAAATTTTAATTTCATTAATTGTTGGCGCGCAATGTTACGTTGGATTTTTACGTAATACAAATTTATATTGAAATTGTATTTGATTTGACTAGAAATTTCAGGATAAAAGTATTTCGGATCCCATCAAAATGTGGGAAATTTTATTGAATTCTGTTTTGAACGGTTGGTTAAAATTATTAATCGTTGTCCTAGCTAGAAAATGGGCTCTACTTTTAACAAACTGTAAATGTCCTATAGTAAATTCCATTAGAATTCAAAAATGGGTTGTACATTCTTACAAATCACAAATGGGCTATATGTTGTCTACCACACACTTGTGGGCCTACTAAGTTGATGCGTCCCCTAAAAAAAAGAAAGTTGACGCGTATGCAAGGCTTTGCCAATTTATAGTCAACACACGGTTCTAGCAGTAGTGGTCGTTGGATGTCCGTCCAACGGATGTCATGCTTCTTCTTTAATCTCTGATATTCTAGCTTCAGCCGCCCAAAAAATGATTCCTCTGCCTGACATAAAGGGCGCACCATTTCAGAGGCTGACCTGTGGGCCTACTAAGTTGCCGCGTACCAAGGGGTTTGTCAACTTAGTCAGTATAAACGATTCTAGCTGCAGTGACAATATCCATCCAACGGCCATCGTGATTCTTCAACCTCTGGTCTTCTTGCTCCAACCGCCCAAAGCAGCGCCGATCGTGCCGCCTGCTCCTGCCTCCTATGGCTGGTTGTGCTGCCGCGGAGGCCTCACAGCCCCCTACCACTCCCACCGCTGGCCAAGCCCTGCGGCGACGACAGCCTCACACCGCAACCGAACCAGTGAACCCTCGTACTCCTCTCTGCATGGGCATCCATTGTCGTGTCTTCCCCTGCTCCGTGTTGTCCCCTTCCTAGGCCTCGCCATCGTCCACCGCATTGGTGCTCTCGGCATGGCGTGGTCAATGTGGTCATCGAACGACTTCCATCGGAAGAGTACTATACGTGGAGAGGCTGACAGCTGGGTCCACGACCGCAGTAAGGAAGTGCCTCCTTATTACGCGAAAAATAATGATTCCTCCACCTGGCAGCAGGGACCCACCAGATAGGCCATCGTATTTCACGAAAAAAATGTTTCTCCCCTGACTGCTGGGACCCACCAGCTACATCTTCGCACGCAAGGAAGTGCCTGATAGTCGGGACCCACCTGGTCGAAGCGTATGTAGTGTTGTCATTCTGGTCGGGAACGTGTACGTACATACCGGTCGATCGGTCTGTCTGCAGGCTGAAGTGATGAACCGTGGCCGTGTAAGGAAGGGCGCGTGTCGTAGTAGAGGCGCGCACGTAGCATGTACACGTACGTACAGCCAGGGTGCAAGAAAGTAAATACGATAATGTACATACATACGGGCGGGGTCTCAAACGCCTACTCGCACATACGTACGACCAGGGCTCGTGTACATGGCTGGGTTAGAACGGAGAAACTGTGTCGTCATCGTGTTCATGGGGAGGCAACGGAATGTGTCGTGTTGATGTGCATGCAACAGAATACGTCGTGTTCATCGGGAGCCAACCGGCTTGGACGGAACAGCCGATCGAAACGAGGCCTAGCGTACCGCAGAATGGAGGAAACAGCCTTGTGTTCGACCGGCCACGATCGAAACGGGATCCTGTTCATTGGGAGGGGTCTAGCGTACCACAAAATGGAGGAAACAGACTTCTCTTGGACCTCCTATGGTCGAAACAGGGTCCTGTTGATCGGGAGGGGTGTGGCGTACCGCAAGACGGAGGAAACGGACTTGTGTTGGAATGCTATGGTCGAAACGGGGGTCCTGTTCATCGGGAGGAGTGTGGCATAGTGCAAAACGGGACTCCATGAGATATTGCTCATTTCCACCGTCGACTACCCCCATGGGCTACTATTCATCCACCGTCGACCTGCTCCAGCTTCCGCGTGCGACTGTTCATCCACGGGCTCATGTTCATCCAGCCTCCACCACTCCACCACCGGCTACTGTTCAACCAGCCCTCTCCACGGGGTCCTGTTCAACCACCCCTCCATAGGCTACTGTTCATCCAGCCCTCCACCGGCTACTGTTCAACCAGCCCTCCACGGGGTCCTCTTCATCCAGCCCTCCACGGGGTCCTGTTCATCCAGCCCTCCATGGGGTCCTCTTCATCCACCCCCAACTTGCTCGATCGATGTCATGTTCATCCAGCGGCAATGACCTCTACTACCACGGGGTCCTGTTCATCCAACCCCCATCGGGAACTATTCATCCAAACCCCCAACAACGCTCACTATTCATCAAGAGGTAGCATCGATCGCCTTCAGTTAGCAAGAGTAGCAAAGGAATCACTCAGATTCAGTTAACAGCAAGGGATCGATCAGGGTTCAGTAACGTAGCTAGTGCAATCGCTAGGGTTCAGTTAGAGCCCAACGCCTCGCTCGGGTTCAGTTAGAGTGCAACGCCTCTCACACATGCACGTACGTGTATGAGAGAAACGCGCAAACCTCTGCGCATCGCTCGGCCCCGACTACCCACCATAACTGGGAACTCCCCGATATTTTCCTCGCCCTCGCTTCTACTACGGTCTTTTCCGTCATGGAGGACACAAAGAATGTCATGCAGCTGCTTCTCCAGCCCGCCCAGGACGAAAAGCCCATTTTCTGTCATGATTTTTTTCATAGATGTAGGAGCCCACCACATCTATGATGATACCTGGTTTGGTCACTATTATCATCATAGAAGTGTCATAAGCATGACATATTTTTTTTTCGTTCGGCCCAAAATGTCACATATGTGTCTTTTTTGTAGTGCTACATCCTTCTTCATTGATATTGATCATGGTGATGCCCACGATTACAAGGGTTCTCTTTGGCTACCTCTATCTCGAGATCTATTGATTTGTCTGTCTCAACTTGTGGAACTTTTCCCTCTTGGGGTGCCTTTCCCCTCCTTATATAAGTTGAAGGGGCGAGTTACATGACTAGTCCTAGTAGGATTAGAATTACTCTGTTAGAAGTGGAGTCCTAGTCTTGCTTCCTTTGTAAGGGAATATTCCTTATGCCTTTCCTCTTAAACCGGCCCACCATAGCATGAGCCGGCCTTGTAGACCTTGGGCCTTGTCCTCTATCTGACCCGCCGTCGGGGCCATCAGTGAGTCGCCAGGCTAGTGAGTCTCTAGACCAGTGAGCCACCAGACCGTGAGTCACCAATCCTCCGGTGGGTTACCAATGAAGCGCCAAGTCCCAGCCGGGTCATATATCCGGCCAGGTCATACCTCGGGGTATATCCCCGACATTAGCCCCAGTTTAATTTGGATTTATCCATGTTAAACTGATACTGCAAAATAAACTAAAGGACAAATTTGACAGGTTGTGCTTGATACATTCATTTTGCATCATGTTTTCCTAATGTTATTTATGATGTTTTTATCCATAATAATGCTTTTTGGGTAATTCTAATGCCTTTTCTCTCATAATATGCAAGGTACACACAAAGAGAATTCCGGCTGCTAGAAATCTGGACCTGAAAAAGCTACGTCAGGCTACCTATTCTGCACAACTCCAAACAAGCTGAAACTTAACGGAGAATTTTTATGGAATATATGAAAAATATTGGAGCAAACAACAACCATAGGGGACCCACCAGGTGGGCACAACCCACCTGGGCGCGCCAGGGAGCCCAGGCGCGCCCTGGTGGGTTATGCTCACTTAGGCCAACCTCCGGTGCCCATCTTCTAGTATATAGGTCATTTTGACCTACAAAAATGTAAGGAGATGACTTTCGGGATGGAGAGCCGCCGTGTCGAGGCGGAACTTGGGCAGGAGCACTTCTACCCTCTGGCGGAGCGATTCTGCCGGGGGAACTTCCCTCCCGGAGGGGGAAATCATCGTCATCATCATCACCAACAACTCTCCCATCTTGGGGAGGGCAATATCCACCAACATGTTCAACAACACCATCTCATCTCAAACCCTAATTCATCTCATGTGTTCAATCTAGTTACCGGAACTATAGATTGGTGCTTGTGGGTGACTAGTACTATTGATTACATCTTGTAGTTGATTACTATATGGTTTATTTGGTGGAAATTATATGTTCAGATCCAATATTCTATTTAATACCCCTCTGACCTTGAGTATGGTTATCATCTATGAGTAGTTACTTTTGTTCTTGAGGTCACGTGAGGAATCATGTTGCAAGTAATCATGTGAACTTGATATCCACTACTTCATGATGCTGCTAACGCGACACTATGATCAGCGACCCTTTGACGAAACTGTGTGCGATGCCATAATCGCAGATGGTGGTGTAAAAAATCATCAAAAAGGTGCAAAACGTTTGCGATGGTGGAGCCATCAAACATGGTTCAGATTTTAGTTGTGTGTGTGATGCAGGGCATATGGTTCAGTTCAATTAACTGTTTGCGATGAGGAGGAACAAAAGAAACGGGAAGCCAGATGGAGGTGTGTGCAATATACATCATACGGTTTACTCAGATGAACTGTTTGTGATTAAGCAACACAAAAGAAACGGTATGCCAGATCAAGGTGTGTGCGATATATGACATGCGGTTCACTTGGATGAACTGTTTGCGTTGAGACATGAGAACATAAATGGTTCAACTGAACAAGATGTGTGTGATACACGGCAAATAGGTCTGTAATCAGAAATGTGTGTGAATACCGATAATAACATAGATGGTTGCTGCTAATAAGACGTGTGTGTTGTGCGATGGGATTGCATATAGAACAACAACATATATATATATATATATATATATATATATATATATATATATATATATATAACACAGATGGTTGCTGCTAATAAGACGTGTGTGTTGTGCGATGGGATTGCATACAGAACAACAATATATATATATAAACACACTTATAAGGACATGCTTGCATAACCAAATTAAATATCCACTTACATAGGTGGCTACTACAAGCATGGCATTTGTACACACCAAAGTAAACTATTACATGCATAATTACATAGGTGGCTACTACACACATGACATTTCCACACACCAATAAAGTAAACTATATATTACATGCATGATTAACTAGCATAAACGATCATCTGATCATCATCTACTTCTTATGACGCTTGCTCTACTTGTGGCTCGATCCGGGCTCATCGATTTGGGTAACAAGGCACTTCCTCTTGTCAACGATCTGCTTGTGCATCTCGTAGCATGTGTACACGCTCTTGGCCACGAACCTGAGGTGAGGTTCATCCAGTTGCCGCATCCAGGACCTGTGCTAGGATAGGGGGCTTGTTCTCTGGGCATCCTACTTCATCTTTTCGTAGTAGGGGTCGATGATGGCCAAGGCGAGGTTGACCAGGGAGTTCTTCTTAGTGCTGCCCCAGACTCTATAGTGGTCATGGATTTTGACAAGGTTCTTGCAGGCCAAGCCCATAACACTGAGCGCTTTTACATTATCGGTGGTTTCCACCGTGGCGAACTTGTAGTTGGTGCTGTTGACAAACCTGTTGAAACGGTCACAAGGCTCTGTGGCCATATTACTTTCGGGCAAAAGTATAAATACAGCCTCAATAAATTTCATAAAAACATTGTGTTTACAATGGGAATACATGTCACTCAAACATAATATTCTTCGAGCACTGGGCCTCTATCAAACGAGCGCCCTCGAGAACTTCTTCAAAATATTGCTCGGCAGCCACTCAGCCTATGGCCGAACCCTGCGCCACAACAGTGGTAGCATCCATCTTCGCCCAGTATGCTTTGACATGGGCAAGGGCCATCCGCGAGCCCTCTATACACACCGGCCTCTTCATCGCATTGATGCGCGGCACCACACCAAGGAACTGCTGCACTAAGCTGAAATAGTTGTTCGGCTTCGGTTTTTCCGGCCACAGATGATCCACAACAGACCTAATGGCGATTCCGGACAACCTATTTAGTTCGGCCCATTCGTCTAGCTGATCAGTCAATGGAAGCGGACGCTCTGGAAAAAACTTTTCGGTTTTACCGAAACTCTTTCGGTGTTCTCTCTCCGGAACTCTTCCACTGTCTCCGAAACTTTTCCGGTGACTTTCTCTGAGACTCCCTGTCTAGTATTCAGCATATAGATAACCCTTAAGCATGTGACCCTATAGGTTCGGTGAAGTATACACATGACCTGGAACCCCTTCCAATCAATGATCAACATCGGAGCCGTGGACACCCATATTGACCCCTATACCCACACGAATGAATATTCGAGTGAACCTTCAGTTGCCGTGTGCTATTCCTGTTTCTTTGTGATATGTTACAAATACCCAAGGTGAGATTTACTTGCATCCCCGTGGAGCAACGACTTGTCCACTATGCTAGTTACCTCATTACCGGTTTTGTTCTCTTTTCTCGTTTCCGTGTTGCGCCATCCTTGTGATCAAATCACACTGTGTCTGGCCAGACGATTATGGATACCGTAACACCGAGAGGGCCTGAGAGTATCTCTCCATCGTCGAAGGAGCAAATCCCAATCTTGAGCTATCAAGTTACTTGACACACTTTTCCATGAACCCGTAAGCCACCGTAATAGCCACCCATTTACGGATGACGTTTAACAAACCTCAAAGTTCATGAAGCAAGTATGAAGAAACTCGATACTCTCATGGTCAAAGGAATTATGCAAACGTTAACCATCTCTGTGTTATGTACCATTAACTTGTGATGAACGAATCTCATACCATAACACAAATGTTGTCTTAACATTGTGCCCTCAAAATTGCTGGGATAGACATGCCCATGACCAGGAAAACATAATCATCATGCAACACTTGAGCTAGTCTTAGAGGCCAGACTAGGAATACTTCTTACCGTTTATTATTCCACACGTGCATATGAGTCTTCCTCCGGGCCTCGTTGTCGGTGTCAAAACCGGCGGATCTCGGGTAGGGGGTCCCGAACTGTGCGTCTAGGCCGGATGGTAACAGGAGGCAGGGGACACGATGTTTTACCCAGGTTCGGGCCCTCTTGATGGAGGTAAAACCCTACATCCTGCTTGATTAATATTGATGATATGAGTAGTAAAAGAGTAGATCTACCATGAGATCAGAGAGGATAAACCCTAGAAGCTAGCCTATGGTATGATTGTATGTTATGATTGTTGTCTTACGGACTAAAACCCTTCGGTTTATATAAACACCGGAGAGGGTTAGGGTTACACAAGGTCGGTTACAAAGGAGGAGATATCCATATCCATATTGCCTAGCTTGCCTTCCACGCCAAGTAGAGTCCCATCCGGACACGAGACGAAGTCTTCAATCTTGTATCTTCATAGTCTAACAGTCCGACCAATGGAGATAGTCCGGCTGTCCGGAGACCCCCTTATCCAGGACTCCCTCAGTAGCCCCTGAACCAGGCTTCAATAACGATGAGTCCGGCGCGCAGTATTGTCTTCGGCATTGCAAGACGGGTTCCTTCTCCGAATACATCATAGAAGAATTTGAATACGAGGATAGTGTCCGACCCTGCAAAATAAGCTCCGCATTCCACCGTAGAGAGAATAATATTTTCGCAGATCTAATTTGTTGACTTGTTTTGGCAGCATGATGTTACATCATGGCCCGGTGATTATTCGAACCATTTCTTTTAACCAGCCCCACACATAACACGAGGCAGTTTTTCGACACGTCTTGTCAAAGCAGAGATCGTGTCCCCTTATTACGGGATTCTCATCAATACGGGCGTGGGTAACCCAACCGCGCCATCAATTGCGGCGCTTGGCGGATAAGCGAGTTTTACCAGGCAAGTGGGGACGCTTAGTTTCGTCCGCCCATATAAAGGGATAAGGACTCACCTTTCTATCCACACCTTCTTCCTCCTTTGCTCATCCGTTTTCGCACACTCGAGCTCTAGCGCCCAAGTCCGCAATTCCCACCTCGACCTTCTCCAATCATGTCCGGAGCGGGAGGCAAGTGGATGGTCTCCTCCGTCACGGAGGGAGACATCAAGAAACTGAGGAGAGCCGGATACCTGCCCGACGACATCGCGCACCGGCTCCGAGAGGAGGGGGAGCTCATCCCCACCCGCAGGCCCCATGAGAGGGTGGTATTCCTCACCCATTTCCTCCGCGGACTGGGATTCCCTCTCCATCCCTTCGTCCGGGGGCTCATGTTTTATTACGGCCTGGATTTCCATGATCTGGCCCCGAACTTCATCCTCAACATCTCGGCGATTACCGTTGTGTGCGAGGCCTTCCTCCTCATCAAGCCCCACTTCGGCTTATGGCTGAAGACCTTCAATGTCAAGCCGAAGGTGGTGGGCGGCCGCCAGGCGGAGTGCAGAGGCGCCATGGTGGGCAAGATGCCCAACATAACATGGCTTGAGGGCTCCTTCATGGAAATCATAAAGGGGTGGCAATCGGGGTGGTTCTATATCACCGAGCCGCGCGACCCCGCATGGGTAGCGGCCCCCGAATTCCGATCTGGCATCCCCATGCGGCTCACCTCCTGGAAAGAGAAGGGCCTGTCCTGGGGTAGTTCGAAAGAGGTAACCGGACTCCAAACATGTATTCAAAACATGGTGGAAAAGAAGCTCAAGCTTGTAAACATAGTCCAGGTTATGCTCATCCGCCGGATACTCCCGTGCCAACAATGGGAGTTCACCTTGTGGGAGTACAGTCCGGCGCAGCACCGAACTCTGAACAGGCTCTTCGACATGACTCACGAAGATGCCTAGAGGGTGCTGTTCAAAAGTGCCGAGGTCCCTCCCCCTATTACTGAGGATCGGATTCAGCGCGAAGCACCAAGCCAGTGTGGTAAGCTGCTTTACCTTTCAAAGGATACTTATTTTTTATATAGATTGACTCTATGCAGGATCTAAACTCCCGTACCTTTGACAGGACTGGCAGAAGATGACCGGACAGATCGACTGTCCGGCTCCTTTGCCTGAAGGCCCCGCAGACGCTCTTCTGGCGAAGATGCTGACTCCGGCCCCTTATATGGTGCGGGAGAAGACCAAGAAGGCCTAGGGAACTCGAAAGAGTTCCCGACGCCAGGCGTCGTTGGACTCACCGTCCGATGACTCTACGGCGCACTCTTCCCCCTAAGACGAGGAAGAAGAAGAAGAAGAAGATGCTCCCCCACCGACTGGGGGAGACAAGAAAAGGAAGGCCGCCCCAACCGGGGAGGCCGGAGGGTCCAAGATGGGAAGGACTCTCCTTCCGGACAGTTCCACCATCGCCGATGAAGGCGAAGGCGAGTGGTTGCCAAAGGTCAAGCCCCCGGGGAGATCGTAAGTATTCGGATACCAGAGTAACTCCTAGGATTCCTTTGTTGCACTGCTTTCCCAAATGCCGAACGCAATTATGCAGGGCGCCACGAGCCAGTATCGATGTATCATCGGACGGCTCCTTGGGCTTGTCAGACATGGATAGCGATCTAGTCCCGACCGCCACCTCCCCTCATCCTGGCGACGACGCCGAGGTGCTGTCTCAAGAGGCACCGGATCGAGGGGAGATCGTCCTGGAGGCGCCTCAAGGCGACCTTCCGGACTCTGGGAGCCGCGGGGATGGGGCCCCCGAGAGCTCCGAGTTCGGCCCTCAACCGAACACCGTGCCGGACCCTCCAGCGGTTCTTGGCTCGGGCAGGCGGTCTCCTTCTAAGAGGGGCAAGATGCCTGTGCCGGTGAACTCTGTCCATCCAGAGGCATCGGACAATCTGCTAGAAGCGCTTCGCAGCGCTTCCATCGACGAGGAGCACTGCACTATCATGAGTGCGGTGATCCATAAGGTTCAGTCCGCCAAGAGCGGATTGACTGAAGCCTGTGCCAGCCTTCTAATAGGCTTTGAGGTAAGTGTTTTAAAATGTAGTAGAAATATTACCGCATAAACAGTAGCCCCTAATGCTTTGTTCGGTGTTCACAAAGAAAAGACGAACAGAGGATCAAATAATATCGCAGGAGTCTAATATAAGTATGTCAATACGCATATGCAGGCTTTGCTGCTGGCGTCCGCCGCACTAATTGCGGAGGTCGCCGTACTGAAGCAGGACCACGAGGTGTCCAAGAAAGAGCTCGGCCTTGCCAAGAGGCAGCTCGAGGAGAACAAGGGTAAGTAATACCCCGTCTATAGATATGTATATATAAAAAAGGACGCGATTGCAAACTGACAGGATCATTGTATGTTTGCCAGGGGCCACGACTGAGGTGGCGACCCTAAAGCAAGCGCTGACCAAGGCCGAAGATACAACGGCCAAGGAGCGCACCGAGCGAGAGAAGCACGAGGCTCGGGTGGGTGAGGTGCAGCAAGAGCTCCAGGCTCTTGTGGCGAAGCACGAGGCGTTGGAGCTGGACTCCAAGGCGCGGGAGTCTGAGCTTGCCGCGGCCCTCGAGAGTGTAAAAAGTGCCAAGGCCGAAGCCCTAAAGGCCCTCCAAGAGATCGACGCGATGAAGAAGATAGCGACGGGTAAGGCTTTCTATATGCAAAGCAAGCATGTAACAGTAAATTGCCGATTACTTACCCGGATCTGGAGCTCTTCAGGAGCATTCACAGATTTGCCCCGCAGTGTGTCCGATGCCGCACAATTTTACCAGGCCAAGGACGGAAGCTCGACGGAGAAGCTATTCTGGTCTCAGTATGCTGAGGCCGAACATCCGGTGCCAGTGAGCGACCAGCTGAAGCAGATGGTCGAGCTACATAAGGCGGCCGATCAGGCCATGAAGAGCTTTATAGTCTGGCTGTGGCCTCGCGACGCCCTTCTGAATAGCTTCTTCGGCCTGGTGAGGCGGCTTGTGGATGCGTGCCCACGGCTGGAGGTCGTCAAGCGATCCGTCTGCATTGAAGGTGCACGCCGGGCTTTCGCCCGTGTGAAACTGCTATGGGTCAAGCTAGACGCCGTGAAGCTGATCAAGGAGGGGCCGCCGGAGGGCAGAGCACCGCCACCCCGAGATGTACTATGAGAGTGTTCTACCGGGTGCCCGTCTTATCATGGATGAGTGCTCAAAAGATGTAATATTTGAATGAGACTTGCTTGTTTTATCCTTTATGTATGAAAACTTGTTTCATATGCGTTATGCAACACTTGTTGGAATATAAAATATTACCTTCTGTTTGGATGTTTATCCAATCTGAGAGATGGCTAGTCCTCGGCTTCTTCCCCCATGCCACGAGTGCTGGGTTGTTCGGGATAAACCTGAGCACTCTTGTTCCCATGTTTGGGTCCTTCGAGGGTGGTGCTCAGCACAACGAACATGGCAACCGGACTAATTATGCTTTATCACTCTCACTTAGCCATAGAATTCTATAATTTTAAATTTCGGCGAAGCCCCTGGTATTCGGAAGGCCGAATTCGGGGCGCGATACACTCCTGTAAGCCGGACAAGGCCGGCCCCTCGCCCTAAGCGGCATAAGTCTTTAGGGACTCGAAAAACCTCGCCGAACAGCAACCAGTCTCTCGCCTTATCATGACAGTCAATTTTAGCTTTCTCTACTGAGGTGCTCAGCCCGGCAGAACCGGGGCACAATCGCAGTAGTTCTCCTAGCGCTACCTTAGCCGATAGAGCGGAACGTAAGGTACCAAAACATAGGAGCCGGGCAAACCCAACATTTGACCAAACACATGATTCGGAGCTGATGCATATAATGCTATAAGTTCGGGGTGCCGCACTTGTGAAAGTGTTCAAACTTTTCACACCGCATTGTGGGGTACGTAAGCCCCTGGTGTATTAGCCGTACCAGAGTGTACGGTTGCAAGGCATCATTAATGAACACACACACATATATATTTATAACAAGAATGCAATAATAGTCGTAATGTCTTGCATTGTTTATTAAAAAATTGCGTTAAAGCAGAGTGATACACATAGTACGATAAGTAAAGGGTAGGACTATGTCCCTTCCATGGGGAAGCTAAGGAATGATATTAAATTGAATATTTCACTCGTTACTGTAATAAACCTGGGAATTCCATGTTAGAACGTAGATGTCTGCCTCCTTGGTTGCTGCATCATGTGTTCGGCAATAGTGCTGCCGGACAGTGTTTCTAGAGATTAAGGTCCTCAAAGAAAAAGAAAAATAACCAAACGGGAAGCCCCTAGTGCGGTTTAGGCCGCGTTTTGGGGCGTGCCGCAGTTGTGCCCCCCTCCCCACCTGTGCCCATGGTATTTTTAATGCGTAATTATGTACGTGCAGCACGAATATCGTCGTTGGGCTGGGATTGGGGTGGCCGCCGTATTGCTACGTGAGCTTAGATCGTGCGAGGCGGTCTATTTGTCGATTGCCCCGAGCGCGCTTGGAGGTGTCCGGGCTTTGAAACGCCAAACTGGTTGATTGCCTTGAGAGGCTGCTTTGCACTTCTGCTGCGAGGGCCGCGGTGTGCTCCTCTGTTCGAAGAGAGCGCTCTGTGTTTCCATTGACTGTAATAACTCCGCGAGGTCCTGGCATTTTGAGCTTGAGGTATGCATAATGCGGTACCGCATTGAATCTAGCAAATGCGGTTCGCCCGAGCAGCGCGTGATAACTACTACGGAATGGAACTATATCGAAGATTAACTCTTCGCTTCGGAAGTTATCGGGGGATCCGAAGACCACTTCCAGTGTAATTGAGCCTGTGCAATGGGCCTCTATGCCTGGAATGACGCCCTAAAAGGTCGTTTTTGTGGGTTTGATCATTGAGGGGTCTATACCCATTTTGCGCACTGTGTCCTGGTAAAGCAGGTTCAGGCTGCTGCCGCCGTCCATAAGGACTCGAGTGAGGTGAAATTCGTCGATGATTGGCTCTAGGACCAGTGCGGCGAATTCGCCATGACGGATACTAGTGGGGTGGTCCCTGCGATCGAAGGTGATCGGACAGGAGGACCAAGGGTTGAACTTTGGGGCGACTGGCTCCAACGCATATACGTCCCTGAGCGCACACTTCCGCTCTCTCTTGGGGATGTGGGTTGCGTATATCATGTTCACCGTCTGCACTTGTGGGGGAAACCTCTTCTGTCCTCCAGTGCGCGGCTGCCGGGGCTCCTCCTCGTCTCGCTATGCGGCCCCTTGTCCTTGTTTTTGGCAATTAACTTGCCGGCCTGCTTGAACACCTAACAATCCCTATTGGTGTGATTGGCTTGCTTGTCTCGGGTGCCGTGTATTTGACATGAGCGATCGAGTATACGGTCCAAGCTGGATGGACCCAGCGTACTTTGTTTGAATGGTTTTTTCCGCTGACCGGGTTTAGAGCCTTTGAATCCGGCATTGATTGCCATATCCTTAGTATTTTCGCTGTTAATGCGGCGCTTATGCTTATTGCGACGTGACCTGCTGTTGCCTTCCTTGGTATCTGAGGTACCATGGTTCTTTGATATGTTATTATTGCGAGCCAGCCAGCTGTCTTCTCCCGCACAAAAGCGGGTCATGAGCGTCGTGAGAGCTACCATAGATTTCGGATTTTCCTGACCAACGTGCCGGGCTAGCCACTCGTCTCGGATGTTGTGCTTGAAAGCCGCTATGGCCTCCGCATCCGGACAGTCGACGATTTGATTTTTTTTGTAAGGAACCGAGTCCAGAATTGCCTGGCCAACTCTTCTGGCTGCTGAATTATGTGGCTTAAATCATTGGCGTCTGGTGGTCGAACATGAGTGCCCTGAAAGTTGTCGAGGAATGTGGCTTCCAGATCTTCCCAACAGCTAATGGAGTCCGCTGGCAAGCTGTTAAGCCAATGCCGCGCTGGTCCTTTGAGCTTTAGTGGGAGGTATTTGATGGCGTGTAAGTCATCGCCACGGGCCATGTGGATGTGGAGGAGGAAATCCTCAATCCATACTGTGGGATCTGTTGTGCCGTCGTATGATTCACTATTTACAGGTTTGAAACCTTCTGGGAATTGATGTTCCATTACTTCGTCTGTGAAGCATAAGGGGTGTGCGGCGCCTCTGTATTGGGCTATATCGCGATGCAGTTTGAATGGGTCTTGCCCGCTGTGTTCGGCCCGGTCGGATTTGCTGTATCCGGTGTGATGTTTGTCGTCTCGCGGAGTGGTGCACCCCTGTGATCCGTAGATCGATCTTGAATGCTTTGCCTTGTCCTCCAATATGTCTCACAGGTCTGGTGTATCTCCCCATGCCTTTTTATTTGAATGGCGTTGGGGTGGAGGCTGAGCTTTTGGCTGGAATGCCTCTCTATCGCGACCACGAGGTGGCCGATCAGCCGTATCATACGCTTCTTCCTCCAATCGGGGTAGTAACCTGCGCCTTGGGTAACTCTTGGAAGGACGCTTGAGTTTATATTCCTCGGCCGCCAGGACTTCAGTCCATTTGTCAGCTAGCAGATCTTGATCAGCTTGAAGCTGCTACTGCTTTTTCTTCAGGCTATTTGACGTGGCCATAAGCCGGCGCTTGAAGCGCTCTTGTTCGACGGGATCCTCTGGGACGGCGAATTCATCGTCGTCGAGGCTTGCTTCGTCTTCGGAGGGGGGAATGTAATTGTCATCCTCCTCCTCTCCGTCTGCCGCTCTCTCAGGAGAGCTGGCTCCTTCATCCTCCTGCTCTAAATCTTGCTGGAGGGGATTGTTGTTGTCTTTAGCACAACCCGGAGTGTTATTATCTCCTGTGCCGGTATCACCACTTTTGCTTTGGTGGGACTTAGAGCGGCGCCGCTGACATCGGCGCGTGGGTTGCTTCTTGGAGGAGTCATCCTCCGCTATCCCGTCGCCATTGCCTTCGTTGGGTGTATCCACCATGTATATGTCATATGACGAGGTGGCTTTCAAGTGCCCTATAGGTGCTGATTCATGTTTGTCTCCTACATCGTCGTCCATACCGTCGATGTCTTCGAAGTCAAAGTCGAGCATGTCGGTTAAATCATCACAGTGGCTACGAAGTGGGTGGTGGGTGGGCGTCGAATTTCTTCGTCGTCCGCATCCCAATCCTATTGGCCATAATCCAGCCAGGGCTCTCCTGACAAAGAGAGAGACCTTAGTGAATTTAGAATGTCGCCGAAGGGCGAGTGTTGAAAGATGTCCACGGCGGTGAATTCCATGATCGGTGCCCAATCGGATTCGATTGGCAGGGGCGCGGATGGTTCGGAGTCCGGAAAAGAGTCCGACACCTTGGAGTCACGGGTTGCGCAGAGGATTATGCTGGTGTTTGGCTCGATCAGCGTCGAGACTGCAGCCCCTGAGGCGGTGTCTAGCCACCCGTCCTCGATTGGCGCAGTTGGCTCCGAGCTAAGGGTCGGAGCTGAAGCGGGCGCGGCCTTAGGGGTACTGTTCGGCGGCAGAGCTAGGTCTTACCCATCACGATAGTGTGGCACGCCCGGCTGTGGCTTGAATCCGTCGAAGATCAAGTCTCCGCGGATGTCGGCCGTGTAGTCCAAACTTCCAAATCTGACCTGATGGCCAGGAGCGTAGCTTTCAATCTGCTGCAGATGGCCAAGCGAATTAGCCCGCAGTGCAAAGCCGCCGAATATGAAGATCTGTCTGGGGAGAAAACTCTCACCCTGGACTGCATCGCTATCGATGATAGTAGGAGCCATCAAGCCTAACGGCGACGACACAGAGGAACTCTCAATGAAAGCACCAATGTCGGTGTCAAAACCGGCGGATCTCGGCTAGGGGGTCCCGAACTGTGCGTTTAGGCCGGATGGTAACAGGAGGCAGGGGACACGATGTTTTACCCAGGTTCGGGCCCTCTAGATGGAGGTAAAACCCTACATCCTGCTTGATTAATATTGATGATATGAGTAGTACAAGAGTAGATCTACCACGAGATCTGAGAGGCTAAACCCTAGAAGCTAGCCTATGGTATGATTGTATGTTATGATTGTTGTCCTACAGACTAAAACCCTTCGGTTTATATAGACATCGGAGAGGGTTAGGGTTACACAAGGTCGGTTACAAAGGAGGATATATCCATATCCGTATTGCCTAGCTTGCCTTCCACGCCAAGTAGAGTCCCATCCGGACACGAGACGAAGTCTTCAATCTTGTATCTACATGGTCTAACAGTCCGGCCAATGAAGATAGTCCGGCTGTCCGGAGACCCCCTAATCCAGGACTCCCTCATTCGTGTTATTGCAGACTCGAGAACCATAGAAGTTATAGCGTGGAACATAAACATAATTATGAACATGGAGATAAGTAATAGAATTTATTAGTGCCTCTAGGGCATATCTCCTACACTTTGTAGCTGTGACCCCATTACGTAATTCAAATCAAGATGATAAATCAAGTAGATTGCACATAGTTTATTAATACCAACCATGTGAGATGCTCCCACTTACTTTCTTGAATTACAAGCATCTTTGTTACCCATTGAAGAAGTCAGAACCCTTTCACCATTTCATCAAAGCACGAAGATTCAAACTCCATTTGCTCTCTTCTGTCCATCGCTGGAACTCTGAAGTTTGTACCATTACTAGCATCCTCTGGATAGACAAAATGCCTGGGACTATAACACATGCAAGTCCTTGGTTTCATTTCCATCACATGGAAATCCTATTGTCATCCATGTTTCATATCTCATAATTGAAATATGTCTTAATTGCTAGTTCAACCCGAACCGACTTTAAGCATCGCTACGATGAAAACAACCTCATTGTAGTCAACTCTTGAACTTGTTATTTCAACAAGTCGAGCTTTATGGATAAAACAATTTTATCCGTATCAGTTTTAAGTTCCATAAATATTCGTTAGACACTAAGTCGTCTCAAAGGTGTATCAAGGTTTTAATCTTGAATCACTTATATGGAAACTAACTCGGGTTGTATTGGAATTTAGCCAATTCCGCTGTTAGGGCCCATCAACGCTTCCTGGTGTACCATAGGTATAATGTTGTATAACAACAATATCTCATTTGCGCACCTGAGAGGTTTGGACGAGCCTTGCCTACGTGGTTCAGCTGCAAGTTCGACTTAAGTTCATACATTTTATTGTAGAGACTTCCATATCAGTCGCAGTAGGAAACTCTGGAATTACTTCCAAGGTCTCTTTCCTTTGATCTGATGATGAAGATACTGTTTATCTCGTCGAGTTGCACTATCGTCCCACTCACCTTTTTGAAGGAAGCATTCTCTTTAAAAGCACACCGTTTCGCAGCAAAACTATTTGCCTCGGTATAGTGAGGGAGGAATACCCAACATTTTGGTATAACCTACAAAGTAGCACTTGTCTGATTTGGATTAGGTTTGTAACCTTTTACACAAGCCCCATATTCCAAATGTTAAGAAAAGATATAACATGGTTGGGCGTACCATACCATGGCTTCATTTCAACAAACCCGATGTAGCTCTTTTTAGTGTAAAAGCCGTAGTCTCTAAAGCATCACTTTAAAAGGGATAATGGAAAATTTATTTATGTCATCTTTGACCTTACCATGTCATAAATGATTTTTAGAAATATTATTATGCTCCCACTTACTTTCTTGAATTACAAGCATCTTTGTTACCCATTGATGAAGTCAGAACCCTTTGACCATTTCATCAAAGCACGAAGATTCAAACTCCATTTGCTCTCTTCTGTCCATCGCTGGAACTCTGAAGTTTGCACCCTTACTAGCATCTTCTAGATAGACAAAATGCCTTGGGCTGTAACACATGCAAGTCATTGGTTTGATTTCCATCAGATGGAAATCCTATTGTCATCCATGTTTCATATCTCATGATTGAAATATGTATTAATTGCTAGTTCAACCCGAACCGACTTTAAGCATCGCTACGATGAAAACAACCTCATTGTAGTGAACTCTTGAAGTTGTTATTTCACCAAGTCGAGCTTTATGGATAAAACATTTTTATCCGTATTAGTTTTAAGTTCCATAAATATTCGTTAGACTATAAGTCTTCCGAAAGGTGTATCAAGGTTTTAATCTTGAATCACTTATATGGAAACTAACTCGGGTTGTATTGGAATTTAGCCAATTCCGGAGTCAGGGCTCATCAACGCTTCCTTGTGTATCGTAGGTATAATGTTGTATAACAACAATATCTCATTTGCGCACCTAAGAGATGTGGACGAGCCTTGCCTACGTGGTTCAGCTACAAGTTTGACTGAACTTCATACATTTTATTGTAGAGACTTCCGTATTAGTCGTAGTAGGAAACTCTGGAATTACTTCCGAGGTCTCTTTCCTTTGATGTGATGACGAAGATATTATTTATCTCATCGAGTTGCACTATCCGCCCACTCACCTTTTTGAAAGAACCATTCTCTTTAAAAGCACACCATTTCGCGGCAAAACTATTTGCCTCAGTATAGTGAGGGAGGAATACCCAATATTTTGGTATAACCTACAAAGTAGCACTTGTCTGATTTGGATTAGGTTTGTAACCTTTCACACAAGCCCCATATTCCAAATGTTAACAAAAGATATAACATGATTGGGCGTACCATACCATGGCTTCATTTCAACAAACCCGATGTAGCTCTTTTCAGTGTAAAAGCCGTAGTCTTTAAAGCATCACTTTAGAAGGGATAATGGCAAATTTATTTATGTCATCTTTGACCTTACCATGTCATAAATGGTTTTTAGAAATATTATTATGCTCCCACTTACTTTCTTGAATTCCAAGCATCTTTGTTACCCATTGGTGAAATCAGAACCCTTTGACCATTTCATCAAAGCACGAAGATTCAAACTCCATTTGCTCTCTTTTGTCCATCACCGGAACTCTGAAGTTTGCCCCCTTACTAGAATCCTCTGGATAGACAAAATGCCTTGGACTATAACACATGCAAGTCTTTGGTTTGATTTCCATTAGATGGAAATTCTATTGTCATCCATGTGTTCATATCTCATGATTGAAATATGTATTAATTGCAAGTTCAACCCGAACAGACTTTAAGCATCTCTATGATGAAAACAACCTCATTGTAGTCAACTCTTGAACTTGTTATTTCAACAAGTCGACCTTTATGAGTAAAACATTTTTATCCGTATCAGTTTTAAGTTCCATAAATATTCGTTAGACTCTAAGTCTTCCGAATGCTGTATCAAGGTTTTAATCTTGAATCACTTATATGGAAACTAACTCGGGTTGTATTGGAATTTAGCCAATTCCGGAGTCAGGGCCCATCAACGCTTCCTTGTGTATCGTAGGTACAATGTTGTATAACAACAATATCTCATTTGCGCACCTGAGAGGTTTGGACGAGCCTTGCCTACGTGGTTCAACTACAAGTTCGACTGAAGTTCATACATTTTATTGTAGAGACTTCCGTATTAGTCGCAGTAGGAAACTCTGGAATTACTTCCAAGATCTCTTTCCTTTGATCTGATGACGAAGATACTGTTTATCTCATCGAGTTGCACTATCCTCCCACTCACCTTTTTGAAAGAACCATTCTCTTTAAAAGCACACCGTTTTGCGGCAAAACTAATTGCCTCGGTATAGTGAGGGAGGAATACCCAACATTTTGGTATAACCTACAAAGTAGCACTTGTCTGATTTGGATTAGGTTTGTAACCTTTTACACAAGCCCCATATTCCAAATGTTAAGAAAAGATATAACATGGTTGGGCGTACCATACCATGGCTTGATTTCAACAAAACCGATGTAGCTCTTTTCAGTGTAAAAGCCGTAGTCTCTAAAGCATCACTTTAAAAGGGATAATGGCAAATTTATTTATGTCATCTTTGACCTTACCATGTCATAAATGGTTTTTAGAAATATTATTATGCTCCCACTTACTTTCTTGAATTACAAGCATCTTTGTTACCCATTGATGAAGTCAGAACCCTTTGACCATTTCATCAAAGCACGAAGATTCAAACTCCATTTGCTCTCTTCTGTCCATCGCTGGAACTCTGAAGTTTGCACCCTTACTAGCATCCTCTGGATGGACAAAATGCCTTGGACTGTAACACATGCAAGTCCTTGGTTTCATTTCCATCAGATGGAAATCCTATTATCATCCATGTTTCATATCTCATGATTGAAATATGTATTAATTGCTAGTTCAACCCGAACCGACTTTAAGCATCGCTACGATGAAAACAACCTCATTGTAGTCAACTCTTGAACTTGTTATTTCAAAAAGTCGAGCTTTATGGATAAAACATTTTTATCCGTATCAGTTTTAAGTTCCATGAATATTCGTTAGACTCAATGTAACATCCCAAATTTTCAATTTGGAATGTTATACATAGTCATCCATGCATATCATATATTATTTGCATTCCGTCTCGCGATCGTCGAAATCCTAAGCAACTCAAGGACCCTCGGAGAGAGTTGGGGATTTTTCCGAGTTTTTCAAATTTGATTTTATCAAATTATGAAACGAAGATTTTGGTTTTAATTATTTTTCTCTCCAAAAATATTTCATATTAAAATATATGAGAGGGGATAATATGACTTCTCCAAGATAAATGAAATACAGCAGGAAAAATATTAAAACCAAATATTTGTTTTATTTGGATTTTATTCGCATTTGTTTGCATTAGAAAAATTGCATGTTTTCCAAGTTGCATTTTAGGGCCAAGAAAATGTTCATCTCGTTCTAAATATTTTATTTAGATGGTGAAAATTTATTTTGGCATTTTTAGAATTTTATTTATTTTTATAGGATTTTATTTTGGTCGGGGAAATTATTAAAAAAAAGTTCCCGCGCCCGACTGGGCCTAAGGCCCAGCTGAGCCAGGCCGCTGTGGCCGCCGCCTTCCTCGCGCGCGCGCGCCCCGCCGCTGCTCGGACTAGGAGTCCGAGCCGGACTCCAAGCCACCGCCGCCTTGGCCCCTCCTCCAAGCCGCCCCGCCCCGCCCCTTTATATACGCGCCACCCGAGCCCCCCACCCTCACAGCCACCGCTGCCCCGCGCCAACCCCGCCGCCCGGGCTAGCCGCCGTCGCCGCTTACCATGCCCAGCGCCGCCACCGCCCCGCCACCTCGCCTCGCCGGAGGTAGCCGCCAGATCCGAGCCACCGGTTCTTTTACAACCATTCGTTTTTTAGAAAACCCTAGATTCATTTTTTTCGGATCGCCGGTTTTTCACGTTTCTTCTAGTTAGCGGATGTTCGTCCGTACGTTCGTTTTAATGAACGATTTTCGCCCATTAGTTACAGTTAACGAACGCTCATTCGTTAGTCTGTTCGTCAGTTCTCTTTTATCGGATTTATTCCGTGAGTTTTCTGATCGTGATTTCTGATCCGATCTTAGTTTCTGTTTATCTTTTCGCTCGTTAGTCGGAATCAGGCGATTCAAGCGCCTAGAGTTTCGTCTCGAAACCCTCTTTCCGTTTAACCAACTTAAATAAGTTTTTGCTACTGTAAAATTTGACCTATGTTAAGATTAGTAAACGAAGCTTCTTTCTTTCGCTTTTTGAGTTTCGTTGCCCCGTTTGATTTGATTCTTTTTGCGAACCGGAGTTCTTAAGTTGAACCTTCTGGTCAACCTCTTTTATTTGAGTTTTGCTTGCGCATCTTTGCTTGTTGCTTATGTATGTTATTGTTTGTTTGTGATAGAACACCCGGAGTGCGAAGCGTGCTACTACGAGTCCCTAGGTTTCGCAGACCGTCAGCAAGGCAAGTAACACTTTGATCATATCCCTTTTATCACCCAGTTTTTATGCATTAGTTCCAATCCTCAAACATTGCATGATTAGGACGTCTTTAACATGTGGGTTGGGAAGTAGTTGATGAGGTAGAACCTATCACCCTGTTACATTCAAACCCTTGGGAGTTACTTCTACGCGTTGCTTATATTGCTATGCTATGCTATGCTCGTAGACGTGGTTTGGGTTTGAGTGAAATCCATGACAAATGTGAGTTTGTTAATTAATGGTTCAACTTAAGGTGGCAACTTAAATTAACATCTGGGTGGATTGAGGCACCTGGAGTACCCAGTGTTGCCTGTATTTTTGGAAATCCCGGAGTAACCGTGTGATCTTCCTATGGACCGCCACCCAGGCTCAAAGGGAACTGAGATGATTCATGCTAGAAACTTCCGTGTGCAGCCACAGGCTATTATGGGCTCTAGCATAGTTGAGTAAGTTACGTGAAGCTCTTGAAGAGGCAGATCAGCAGGTAGTGGGATGTAGGTTTGGTATGGTCTGTCCGGAGTAGAGAGTTAATGTTTCTGAAAGACTGTGTCTCGGTCATCCGTTTCTCAAACACCTTGTAGTGCGAGAAATCCAACGGAGGCGATCGAGTCTTGTGGGGAAAAGTGCACAAACCTCTGCAGAGTGTATAATCTAATCATGGTTAGCCGTGTCCCCAGTTATGGACAATTCTTGAGTATCTAGTATTTGGGTTATCACATGTATCTCATCATTCTTAAATAATATTGTTGGGATGTTAATCACTTTAATTGGGATTGAGTTGGAGGAACCTTCTCAATGATGTTTCAACTACCATGATAGTTAAATTAAAATCTATTCCTTTGTTGTAGGGAAAAATTGGCTTTTCGCAAAAACTATAACCATAGAGCTTTCCACCAGCCAAATATGCATGTAGTGATAGCATTATTCTGTTCTTGCTCTACTGTGTTACTTTGCCAGCATATTCCATATGCTGACCCGTTTTCGGGCTACAACGTATTATGTTGCAGACTTTTCAGATGAGGAGTAAGGTTCGTTAGGTCGTTGCCGTGCAGCTCAGCTATGCCGTTGGAGTTGATGGACTCACTTTATCTTCCAAGCCTTCCGCTGTTATCGTATTAGATGGCCTTAAGCCATATTATTGTAATAAGTTCTCTTTTGAGACATTCAATGTAATAAGTGTGTGATTGCCACTCTGTTATAAATCCTTCGAGTACTGTGTGTGTCAGCATTACCGATCCAGGGATGACACTGAAGCACAGAGACTTAACCATCTGAGGTGGGGTCGCTACAAGATGGTATAAGAGCACACGCTGAGTGTAGGACACGACCACTAACATAAACCCTAGGTCACACTTCTCTACTCATTTCTGACTTCTCTCCATTTTCTACTCTTTAGGATGACGGAGATGAAGAACAAGTTTGCACAACCAGATGAAGACACACCTTTTGGACGCCACTTGAAGGAAGTCACTAGGTACTGGAACATTGGAATACCAAGCTTCACCGGAACGTACAACACCACTTTAACTGAAGAGGAGCGCTGGATGGTTCAAGTACAAGTTCCAGGAAGGACGTTCTCGCCAACTTCTAAACCCATAGAGTTTTCTTTTGAAGCACCCACCTGGAGTCTAGGCAAGAGCATGGCAGCCCACATTACCATGGGATGCATTGGAGAGGTCTACAACAGGGAGCTTAAGGACACTATCTACCAAATATGTGGGCGCTGAGACGAGCAATGGGAGGTAAAAGCACCAGGAAGGATAGATCCATTGCAGCTTTCATCCAGGAGTTAAACCAGCACATTCGACGTCAGGAGAACCAGATGTGCGCGGACATGATGGACTTGAAGAAGGCGAAGACTAGAATCATCGAGCTGGAGGAAGAACTCAAGTTTACACGCGATGGATATGAGGAGGAAATCAAGACACTACTAGAGAAGAATGACGACCTAGTCAAGAAGATCAGAGTATTCATGGGAGGACCGGCACCAATAGAAGAAGAAGAAGAACCCAAGGAGATACGCCCCAAGGACTACATCATCATCGACGACACCGATTCCGATCCTAGTGATGATGACTTTGAAGATGAAGCTGGAGCAGACATCATGGAGTCTTCCACCGATCAAAATTTCTAGATGACCACCAAATATTAATAGTATTCCCCCATGTAATTAGTAGTAGACGAGCACTTTGCGATAGTCCTAGACCGTTTGTATGCCCTTGCTTGATTGATTGAGTGAAATGTTTGTGTTTGTCTCATGTGCATATGGGTAGTGTTTTCTCATTAGACCCCTTTTCTATTCCGATCTCTCCCATCTAAACCCATCAGATGCCTCCGAGACGTGACACCGATTTTACTTTCCCACCGGAGCTCACCTAGTCGATCCAGCAGCAGAATACCTTGATGCAATTGCTAGTTCAGAACCAGGGCAACAACAACAACAATAACAATAACAACAACCCGCCGCCAGTGGCCAACCTAGCCCATTTTCTAAGGTTACAACCGCTGGTGTTTTCCAGTAGCACCGAGCCAATAGTTGCTGATGATTGGCTACACCATATTGGAAGGGAGTTGACCACTGCAGGTTGCACAGATGCTGAGAGGGTGCACTTTGCCGCACATCAATTGGATGGACCTGCAGCCTCATGGTGGGAGAATTACACAGCCACTTTCCCCATAGCCAACGTCACTTGGGACCAGTTTCAGCAAGCTTTCCGCACGGCCCATGTATCAACTGGAGCTATGCAGATGAAGAAGCGGGAGTTCCGCAACCTACGCCAGGGGAAACTGTACTATGGCTCAGTACGTGGATGATTTTAGCAAGTTATCACGCTATGCCCCTGATGATGTGGCCACAAATGCCGCGAAGCAGGAGAAGTTTATGGAAGGGTTGAACGATGAGATGACCATGCAGTTGATGGTAGCAACCTTCAACAACTACCAGGAGTTGGTAGATAAGGCTCTTATGATTGAAGGGAAGCAGCAGCAGATTGAGAGCCGCAAGAGAAAGTATGGACAAGGGAAGTATAACTTAGGAGCACAGCAGAAGCCACGCCTAACCACGAATTCGGGAGGACTTGTTCATAACCATGGAGGTCACAACCACACTGGAGGAGGATCGCATAACCACAATGGTTCTAAGAATGGGAATGGGAACGGAACCAATAATAATCAGAACCGCCCCAATCCAGCCACACCCACCAAAAGAGATCTAAGTCACTTTACTTGCTTCAAGTGTGGGAAGACTGGACACTACGCCACGGAGTGCCCTGAAGGAAAGAATGGAAATGGAAATGGGAGCGTTGGGAAGAAGCCCAACCCATTCAATAAAGGACAAGTGAACCACGTCAACATGGAGGAGGTTGAAGGGCAGCCGGACGCGGTAATAGGTAAGTTTTTGGTTAAGTCATTTACCGCTCTTGTTCTTTTCGATACTGGTGCATCGCATTCATACATATCAAGGGGATTTGTGGATAAGTTTAAACTACCAACCCAAACCCTTAGGACCCCTCTGTTAGTAAGCTCACCCGGAGCAGAATACATGGCTAGCCGATGGTGCGACCAGGTACCCTTAACCATTGGCACACATGTTTTTCCGTCCGACCTAATTATCTTGGAGTCACAAGGATTGGATGTGATATTAGGTATGGACTGGATGTCAAAGTTTGGAGGGAGTATTGACTGTGCTAGTAAGTCGATTTATCTTACCACCCCGGAGGGAAAAAGGATTAAGTATGTGTCTAGGCATGTGCCTAGGAGGAGCCAAGTGAATGCCCTTACGGGAGTTGTTCAGGAGGAAGTGCCTGTAGTGAAGGATTATCCGGATGTTTTTCCCGAGGAGTTACCAGGCATGCCACCGGATAGAGACATTGAGTTTTTGATAGAGCTGTTGCCAGGAACAGGACCAATATCCAAGAGACCCTATCGGATGCCCGCAAATGATCTGGAGGAAATCAAGAAACAGATCAAGGAGTTATTGGAAAAGGATACATTCGAAGAAGTTCATCACCTTGGGGAGCCCCTGTGCTTTTGGTTGAGAAGAAGGACAAATCCCTAAGGATGGTTGTTGATTATCGAGCCTTGAATGAGGTGACGATTAAGAACAAGTACCCACTGCCGATGATCAACGATCTGTTTGATCAGTTGCAAGGAGCTAAGGTGTTTTCGAAGATCGATCTGCGATCAGGATACCATCAGTTGAAGATACGTGAGAAGGATATACCAAAGATAGCGTTCACGGTGCGGTATGGATTATACGAGTACACAGTCATGTCATTTGGACTAACTAATGCCCCTGCTTATTTCATGAGCATGATGAACAAGGTGTTCATGGAGTATTTGGACAAGTTTGTTGTGGTGTTTATTGATGATATTATGGTATACTCGAAGAACGAGGAGGAGCACAAGGAGCATTTGCGCTTAGTTTTTGAGAAACTCGGGGAACACCAGTTGTATGCTAAGTTTAGCAAATGCGAGTTTTCGTTGAAGGAATTCGGGTTCCTTGGACATGTTATATCGGGAGAAGGTATAGCAGTAGACCCCAGCAAAATTCAGTCAGTCACTGAATGGTTGGCACCCACCTCAGTTAGCGAGATCCGCAGTTTCCTTGGACTCGCAGGTTACTATCGGAGATTCATTGAGAACTTTTCCAAGATTGGAAGCCAATGACTGAACTGTTAAAGAAGGATACTAAGTTTAAATGGACAGAAGATTGCGAGGCAAGTTTCTAGGAGTTGAAGGAACGGTTGACTACAGCACCAGTGCTAACACTGCCGGATATACATAAGGAATTCCAAGTGTATTGCGACGCCTCTCGCTTAGGACTTGGATGTGTACTTATGCAGGATGGAAGAGTTGTTTCGTATACCTCACGACAACTAAAACCTCATGAGTTGAACTATGCCACGCATGATTTGGAGTTAGCAGCCGTAGTGCATGCATTGAACACCTGGAGGCATTACCTTATTGGAAACCGATGTGATGTATACACGGACCATAAGAGTTTGAAGTACATCTTCACCCAGAAGGAACTGAACCTTAGACAGAGGAGATGGTTGGAGCTTATAAAGGATTATGATATGAAGCTACACTATCACCCAGGAAAGGCCAATGTTATAGCAGACGCCTTGAGCAGGAAGAGTTATGCTAATATCCTTGAAAGTAAGGGATTGCCGAAGGAGTTAGCAGAGAATATCATGGAGCTTCGATTGGAGATTGTTCCTATTGGATTCGTTGCAACAATGGAGGTCCAGTCGACATTGCTGGACAAGATTCGGGAAGCTCGGAAGGATGACAAGGAGATTGCCGAGATAAAGGAGAAGATGAGCAAAGGAAAGGCCAAAGGTTTTCGTGAAGATGAGCACGATACCCTATGGTTGGAGGACTGAGTTTATGTGGCCAATAACGAGGAGATCAGAACGTTAATACTTCAAGAGGCTCATGACTCACCATACTCGATACACCCCGGATACACCAAGATGTATCTGGATTTTAAGGAACGTTTCTGGTGGACCGGTATGAAGAAGGATATTGCCGAGTATGTAGCCGTATGTGATGTATGTCAGCGGTGAAGGCAGAACATTAGAAGCCAGCAGGAATATTACAGCCTATGTCGATACCCGAATGGAAGTGGGATAAACTTGGCATGGATTTTATCACCAGATTGCCCAGGACTAAAGCAGGATATGATTCCATATGGGTAGTAGTTGATCGCTTGACCAAAGTGGCTCAGTTCATCCCAGTGAAAACCACTTATACCAGTGCAAAGTTGGCCCAAATTTATATGTCCAGGATCGTATGTCTGCATGGAGTTCCGAGAACCATCGTATCAGATAGAGGAACACAGTTTACTTCAAAGTTTTGGCATCAATTACACCAGACTTTGGGGACGAGGTTAGAGTTTAGTACATCTTTTCACCCACAGACAGATGGACAGACCGAGAGAGTGAACCAAATTTTGGAGGACATGTTGAGAGCCTGTGCGCTAGATTATGGATCTAGTTGGGATGAAAATTTGCCTTACGCAGAGTTCTCGTACAACAATAGCTACCAATCCCGTTTGAAGATGGCACCGTTTGAAGCCCTGTATGGACGCAGGTGCAGAACACCATTGATGTGGGATGAGGTAGGAGACCGACAGTTGTTTGGACCAGACTTGATCAAGGAGTCTGAGGAGAAGGTTAAATTGATTCGTGATAGATTGAAGATTGCTCAGTCCAGGCAGAACAGTTATGCAGACTCAAAATGCAAAGAAGTAACATATGAAATTGGAGATAGAGTATATCTACGAGTATCTCCCTTGCGAGGAGTGAAACGTTTTGGAGTTAAGGGGAAATTAGCTCCGAGATTTGTAGGACCGTATCGTGTTTTGGAACGTATGAGAGAAGTTGCCTACAAGTTGGAATTACCCGAGGGATTGTTAGGAATTCATGATGTGTTTCACGTTTCACAGCTGAAGAAGTGTCATGCTGAGATGGCCAATATACCATTAAGAGATACATTACCCTTGGTGGCAATTCAGTTGGACAGCGATTTGACTTACGAGGAGAAGCCAGTAAAGATTCTTGAGTTTGCCAGCAGAGTCACTCGCAGTAAGGTTATCAAGTTTTGCAAAGTTCAGTGGAGCCACCATACCAAGGACGAAGCCACCTGGGAACGAGAGGATGATCTTCGCAAACCCCACCCACACATATTTTCTAGCCAACCCGAATCTCGAGGACGAGATTCATCTTAAGGGGGGTAGGTTTGTAACATCCCAAATCTTCAATTTGGAATGTTATACATAGTCATCCATGCATATCATATATTATTTGCATTCCGTCTCGCGATCCTCGAAATCCTAAGCAACTCAAGGACCCTCGGAGAGAGTTGGGGATTTTTCCCGGTTTTCAAATTTGATTTTATCAAATTATGAAATGAGGATTTTGGTTTTAATTATTTTTCTCTTTGAAAATATTTCATATTAAAATATATGAGAGGAGATAATATGACTTCTCCAAGATAAATGAAATATAGGAGGAAAAATATTAAAATCAAATATTTGTTTTATTTGGATTTTATTCGGATTTTTTTTGCATTAGAAAAATTGCACGTTTTCAAAGTTGCATTCTAGGGCCAAGAAAATGTTCATCTCGTTCTAAATATTTTATTTATACGGTGAAAATTTATTTTGGCATTTTTAGATTTTTATTTATTTTTCTAGGATTTTATTTCGGTCGGCGCAATTATTTAAAAAAAGTTCCCGCGCCCGACTGGGCCTAAGGCCCAGCCGAGCCAGGCCGCTGTCGCCTTCCTCGCGCGCGCACCCCGCTGCCGCTCGGACTAGGAGTCCAAGTCAGACTCTAAGCCGCCGCCGCCTTGGCCCCTCCTCCAAGCCGCCCCGCCCCGCCCCTTTATATACGCGTTGCCCGAGCCCCCCACCCACACAGCCACCGCCGCCCCACGCCAACCCCACCGCCCGTGCTCGCCGCCACCGCCGCGCTAAGCCCCCGCCGCCCCGCAAGCCGCCGCCCCGCCACCTCGCCTCGCCGGAAGTAGCCGCCGGATCCGAGCCGCCATTTTTTTAGAACCGTTCAGTTTTTTTAGAAAACCCTAGATTTGTTTTTTTAGATCGCCGTTTTTTCTCGGTTCTTCTAGTTAGCGGACGTTTGTCTGTACGTTTGTTTTAACGAACGATTTTTGCCTGTTAGTTACAGTTAACGAACGCTCGTTCGTTAGTCTGTTCATCAGTTTTCTTTTTTCGGATTTATTCTGCGAGTTTTCTGATCGCGATTTTTGATCCGATCTTAATTTCTGTTTATCTTTTCGCTTGTTAGTCAGAATCAGGCAATACAAGAGCCTAGATCTTCGTATCGAGACCCTCTTTCCGTTTAACCAACTTAAATAAGTTTTTGCTACTATAAAATTTGACCTAGGTTCAGATTAGTAAACGAAGCTTCTTTCTTTCGTTGTTTGAGTTTCGTTGCTCCGTTTGATTTGATTCTTTTTGCGAACCGAAGTTCTTAAGTTGAACCTTTTGGTCAACCTCTTTTATTTGAGTTTTGCTTGCGCATCTTTGCTTGTTGCTTATGTATGTTATTGTTTGTTTGCGATAGAACACCCGGAGTGCGAAGCATGCTACTACGATTCCCTAGGTTTCGCAGACCGTCAGCAAGGCAAGTAACACTTTGGTCATATCCCTTTTATCACCCATTTTTTATGCATTAGTTCCAATCGTCAAACATTGCATGATTAGGATGTCATTAACATGTGGGTTGGGAAGTAGTTGATGAGGTTGAACCCATTACCCTGTTACACTCAAACCTTTGGGAGTTACTTCCAGACGTTGCTTATATTGCTATGCTCGTAGACGTGGTTTGGGTTTGAGTGAAATCCATGAAAGATGTGAGTTTTTTAATTAATGGTTCAACTTAAGGTGGCAACTTAAATTAACATCTGGGTGGATTGAGGCACCTGGACTACCCAGTGTTGTCTGTATTTTTGGAAATCCCGGAGTAACCGTGTGATCTTCCTATGGATCGCCACCCAGGCTCAAAGGGAACTAAGATGATTCATGCTAGAAACTTTCGTGTGCAGCCACAGGCTATTATGGGCTCTAGCATAGTTGAGTAAGTTACGTGAAGCTCTTGAAGAGGCAGATTAGCAGGTAGTGGGATGTAGGTTTGGTATGGTCTGTCCGGAGTAGAGAGTTAATGTTTCTGAAAGACTGTGTCTCGGTCATCCGTTTCTCAAACACCTTGTAGTGCGAGAAATCCAACGGAGGCGATCGAGTCTTGTGGGGAAATGTGCACAAACCTCTGCAGAGTGTATAAACTAAGCATGGTTAGCCGTGTCCCTGGCTATGGACAATTCTTGAGTATCACATGTATCTCATACTTCTTAAATAATATTGTTGGGATGTTAATCACTTTAATTGGGATTGACTTGGACGAACCTTCTCAATGATGTTTCAACTACCATGATAGTTGAATTAAAATCTATTCCTTTGTTGTAGGAAAAATTGGCTTTTTGCAAAAACTATAACCATAGAGCTTTCCACCAGCCAAATATGCATGTAGTGATAGCATTATTCTGTTCTTGCTCTACTATGTTACTTGGCCAGCATATTCCATGTGCTGACCCATTTTCGGGCTGCAACGTATTATGTTGCAGACTTTTCAAATGAGGAGTAAGGTTCGTTAGGTCATTGCCGTGCAGCTCAGCTATGCCGTTGGAGTTGATGGACTCACTTTATCTTCCAAGCCTTCCGCTGTTATCGCATTAGATGGTCTTAAGCCATGTTATTGTAACAAGTTCTCTCTTGAGACATTCGATGTAATAAGTGTGTGATTGCCACTCTGTTATAAATCCTTCGAGTACTGTGTGTGTCAGCATTACCGATCCAGGGATGACATTGAAGCACAGAGACTTGACCATCTGAGGTCGGGTCTCTACACTCAAAGTCTTCTGAAAGGTGTATCAAGGTTTTAATCTTGAATCACTTATATGGAAACTAACTCGGGTTGTATTGGAATTTAGCCAATTCCAGATCAGTGCCCATCAACGCTTCCTTGTGTATTGTAGGTATAATGTTGTATAATACCAATATCTTGTTTGCGCACCTGAGAGATTTGGACAAGCCTTGCCATGTGGTTCAGCTGCAAGTTCGACTTAAGTTCATACATTTTATTGTAGAGACTTCCGTATCAGTCGCAGTAGGAAACTCTGGAATTACTTCCAAGGTCTCCTTCCTTTGATCTGATGATGAAGATACTGTTTATCTCGTCGAGTTGCACTATCCTCCCACTCATCTTTTTGAAAGAAGCATTCTCTTTAAAAGCACACCGTTTCGCGGCAAAACTATTTGCCTCGGTATAGTGAGGGAGGAATACCCAACATTTTGGTATAACCTACAAAGTAGCACTTGTCTGATTTGGATTAGGTTTGTAACCTTTTACACAAGCCCCATATTCCAAATGTTAAGAAAATATATAACATGGTTGGGCGTACCATACCATGGATTCATTTCAACAAACCCGATGTAGCTCTTTTCAGTGTAAAAGCCGTAGTCTCTAAAGCATCACTTTAAAATGGATAATGGAAAATTTATTTATGTCATCTTTGACCTTACCATGTCATAAATGGTTTTTAGATATATTATTATGCTCCCACTTACTTTCTTGAATTACAAGCATCTTTGTTACCCATTGATGAAGTCAGAACCCTTTGACCATTTCATCAAAGCACGAAGATTCAAACTCCATTTGCTCTCTTCTGTCCATCGCTGGAACTCTGAAGTTTGCACCCTTACTAGCATCCTCTGGATAGACAAAATGCCTTGGACTGTAACACATGCAAGTCCTTGGTTTGATTTCCATCAGATGGAAATCCTTTTGTCATCCATGTTTCATATCTCATGATTGAAATATGTATTAATTGCTAGTTCAACCCGAACCGACTTTAAGCATCGCTACGATGAAAACAACCTCATTGTAGTCAACTCTTGAACTTGTTATTTCACCAAGTCGAGCTTTATGGATAAAACATTTTTATCCGTATCAGTTTTAAGTTCCATAAATATTCGTTAGACTATAAGTCTTCCGAAAGGTGTATCAAGGTTTTAATCTTGAATAACTTATATGGAAACGAACTCGGGTTGTATTGGAATTTAGCCAATTCCGGAGTCAGGGCCCATCAACGCTTCCTTGTGTATCATAGGTATAATGTTGTATAACAACAATATCTCGTTTGCGCACCTGAGAGGTTTGGACGAGCCTCGCCTACGTGGTTCAGCTGCAAGTTTGACTGAACTTCATACATTTTATTGTAGAGACTTCCGTATTAGTCGTAGTAGGAAACTTTGGAATTACTTCCAAGGTCTCTTTCCTTTGATGTGATGACGAAGATATTGTTTATCTCGTCGAGTTGCACTATCCGCCCACTCACCTTTTTGAAAGAGCCATTCTATTTAAAAGCACACTGTTTCGCGGCAAAACTGTTTGCCTCGGTATAGTGAGGGAGGAATACCCAACATTTTGGTATAACCTACAAATTAGCACTTGTTTGATTTGGATTAGGTTTGTAACCTTTTACAAAATCCCCATATTCCAAATGTTAAAGAAAAGATATAACATGGTTGGGCTTACCATACCATGGCTTCATTTCAACAGACCCGATGTAGCTCTTTTCAGGGTAAACGCCGTAGTCTCTAAAGCATCACTTTAAAAGGGATAATGGCAAATTTATTTATGTCATCTTTGACCTTACCATGTCATAAATGGTTAGATTACATCTCCACGGACTTTCCACTTGCAGTGGTGTTCCAGGAGGTGCAAGTTATGAAACCCCTTTCACAACTCATTAGACATTCACTAAACATGTAACTCAAATATTCCTTTCTGCAATCAAATTCCAGAAACATAATTTTCTTGTTACAATAAATTCTACTTCATTTTTGAAAACCTTTCGAATGATTTCAAAAGATCCGGACTTACATGTCATCAAGTAAATATCCATATATCTACTTGATTCATTTCTGAAGATAAATAAATCCACCACTTGCAACAACATTTATTGAACTACACACATCAAAATGTATGATCACCAATAAGTTTGTTGCTCGTTCCTTATGGCCTGTGAACGGTATTTCAGTCACTTCACTTTTCGGAGGAAAGTTGCAAGTGTCAGATGATTCAAAATCAAACGACTTCAAAATCCATCATAATGGAATTTTTCCATGCGGGTTTCTCCAATGTGACCAAATGCAATGCCACACATGCGTGGTATTCTCATAGTCTCATGACATTTAGCATCAGCATTATGGATGTATCATATTACCATCAATATTAATAACATACATCCCATCTTGGATGTAAGCAATCGAGTGGGTATCTTTGTGATTAACTCACAATACCCATGAATTAGTGATTAACATGTTTAACCATAATTCCCAAGAACTATATCTTTGACCAGCCTACTATACATCAAAAACTTGTATGCATTCATACATGAGCTGGATATTCCAACCATCTTTCTTTCTGCCTTTATACTCCTAACAATTTAACTTTTAGTATTTCTTCTACCCGCAAAAGAAGCACCCAACTTAAGAGTGGCGTTAGCCCCGGACTTCCTAGGCGTGTAAGTAATACTAACACCCTTTGGACACTTCCTTTCTCTTTAAGTTGTTGTTTTATTCACCTTCCATTATATGACATGCATTCTTCTGGATACCTTTCCCTACAGTCAAATCCATAGTAAACACTTTTACTAATACTTGCAAACAAACATTGCTTTGTTTGTATCTGAAAATAATTTTCAGTTCCATGAATATCATATAACTATCCCAACTTTAGAAGTTTTGGTTTCATGGAAGCAAACTTATTCCACTTGACCGTAACAGAATTCTAGCTTTTGGATCGAAGGACGAGAGTCACATGATCCATAGCATTAGCGGGAGGATACGGAAAGCATGCGATAGGGCAAAGTTCTTCTTGTCACTTTTGAGGACAATCCTCATATTATGTTACCAATTGTAAAGTTTTAACGAAATATTTAATAGCTATTCAATTTTAATAGGGAAGGTGGAAACGCGAGCCATTATTCTACAACTATTTTGCAAGAAACACTTAGACAATGTTCATAATTAATTGCACTGAGAATTAAGCATGTTAATTCAACAGTGCGCTCCCACTCAAATCAATAACTCTCATAATTAATTTTGAGTGATACAAGATCCAGACTTCAATTCATCGCCATAGAATCATCATCTCATAACGGGAATTTTAATCGGTAGGCCAAATTGCCGATCACATCTCTATGTGAATCTTGCTCATCTTTTGATGTGTGTGTTCCGAGCTCAGGACGATCCTGCCATGAACATCAAGACAACCAAGTGATCTTGCTGCGAGGTCTGACTTCACCCGCCTCACACTTCTCTAATCGTTCGTACCCATGCATCCATGGCGCACCCCGAAAAGATAGGTGTCGTGACGGTGCTACACTAGGGAGAACACTAACTACTTGATATTTTAGTGAGAGATCACCCTAATAAAAAGCGACTACCGCGCAATCAAGAAGGGTGCATCATAAGGGATAAACAAGTCACGCAATTCATAATAGCATCATATGGTATAGCCCTTTCTTACGGAGAAGACTTTCATTTCTTCGTCTAAGGCATTCGCGTCGGTGTTCACCTTCACGAAGATTGCCACCACCTTGTTGATGCACCAGATAATATTGCTATCTCTATAGATAATAAAATAAGTGCATTACTTAAGGTTGACACGCAGGTCATTAAAGTGACAATCATATGGCTCCAACCATCATGCCAAATCATGACACACAGGTCGTATTAATTACATCATATAATCATCTCATACATAATAAAATTGAATATGAGCATTTCTATACCACATCACATGCACATCCTGCAAAACAAAGTTAGACGCCTCTAATCGGTTTATGCAAAAAAATTATTTTGCGTGGCTTCTAAGGTTTTGACTTAAACCACAGCTGCCAATGTTTTATCATCAAGTATGATTATTCAAGTTGCTAGATTAACATCTCGGGGTGTATGAAACATGAGATAATTAAATCTCGAGCCCCATACTAAACTTCATCATACGCATGACCCCTGTGCAGATCATATCTGCAATGCCCTTTCATCTGTGAATTTCATCTTTCTTTTGACTACGGCAGAACCCAAAGAACTGATAGCACTTCCATGATCAATCAGGATCACGGATTGCCAGAACTTTGTCAAATTCCACCATGCTGTCTCGAGATTGAGCAAACAAAAATTCTAGGGAAGCAACAAGAACGTCGGGTAACAGATTTCATCTGTCACCCGCATAAATAATTTTCCGCAATAGATCTCATCTACTACCAAATTATATTATGCAATACCCATACATCTCCATGTATTCTAGATCGAAACTTGCATCTACGCATAGCACGGCTCATGATACCACTGTAGGGTAACGCGACAGAAAAAAAAATTCCGACCTACGCACCAGCCCCGGGCCACTATGGAGACTGCATACATGGTTTGATCTTTTTCGTTACCGACTCGTAGCGCAGTGGGAAGTAGAGTCGATGACGATCGGCGGTGCAGATCCCCGCAGCTAGGATTTACGACCTCCCAACCGCGAGGATGTATACCCTCATCTGCTCCTCAGACAGCCCTCTGGGAGGCGGTCGAATAGCCCCCCGGACGGTGTCGCGGACAGCCCTTCGGGAGGACCTTCGAAACTCGAACGGTCACTTGGACAGCCCTTCGGGAGGACCTTCGAAACTCGGACGGTCACACGGACAGCCCTTCGGGAGGCACTCACAAACTAAGACCGAAACTACGATCTCTCTACAGAGTTGCACACATACGGTGTAATCAACCCGGCAGGGCTTCGCCGTCCAGAACTTAGTTCCTGTCGGAACCCAGACACCCTTTCGGCTCTACGAAACTATTTCACGGGGAGGGAGAGAGAAGCCAGATCATTGCATGGCAATTGTATGTGAGAAGGGATTAGGAGAATGGAAGCCCCTTCTCCTCCTTTTATAGGCCAAGGCAAGGGGTGGGGTGGTGGAGGAAATACCAAAACACCCATGCTACATGTCCCAAATGAAGGGTGAAATGGTAACTCAAGTGGGGCACCAAGGGGACACCATGGAGGCACCCCTTGGCCAACAACAACCTTGCCCCCTCCCATGGCCCCCTCAACAAGCCACCAACATGTCTCCTAGAAACATGGGTGCTCCCTTGACAAAAAGCCACCAAACATGTAATCCCCGATTCATGGGATCTTGTCCCAAGATGTTTTCTGCGAAACATTTTTTCTGAAAAATTCCGGAAGGTCCCAGAACATTTCTGGCACCCTCTAAAATTCTTCTGGGCATGATCTGAAACATTTCTGGTGTGGTGATTTTTATCAGTGAAAAGGAACAACGGCGGTTACGGCAGCTCTGGAATATTTTCGGTTTTTCTCTCTGAAAATTCCCAAAAGTTCCCAGACCAATTCTGGGGCCCTCTAAGAATTTCTAGGCGACTGCCAAAACCATCTTGACCTAATAATATATTCCAAAACAACTTTTCGGTTTTACCAAAACTCTTTCGGTGTTCTCTCTCCGGAACTTTTCCGTTGTCTTCGAAACTTTTCCAGTGACTTTCTCTCAGACTCGCTGTTTAGTATTCAGCAGATAGATGACCCTTAAGCGTCTGACCCTATAGGTTCGGTGAAGTATAGACATGACCTGGAACCCCTTCCGATCAATGATCAATATCGGAGCCGTGGACACCCATATTGACCCCTATACCCACACGAATGAATATTCGAGTGAACCTCCAGTTGCCGTGTGCTATTCCTGTTGCTTCATGATATGTTACAAATACCCGAGGTGAGATTTACTTGCATCCCCGTGGATCAACGATTTGTCCACTATGCTAGTTACCTCGTTACCGGTTTTGTTCTCTTTTCTCGTTTCCGTGTTGCGCCATCCCTGTGATCAAATCACACTGTGTCTGGCCAGACGATGATGGATACCGTAACACCGTGAGGGCCCGAGAATATCTCCCCATCGTCGGAGGAGAAAATCCCAATCTTGAGCTATGAAGTTACTTGACACACTTTTCCATGAACCCGTAAGCCGCCGTAATAGCCACCCATTTACGGATGACGTTTAACAAACCCCAAAGTTCATGAAGCAAGTATGAAGAAACTCGATACTCTCATAGTCTAAGGAATTATGCAAACATTAACTATCTCCGTGTTATGTACCATTAACTTGTGACGAACAAATCTCATACCATAACATCAATCCGGGTCGAATCAACACAAATGTTCTCTTAACATCGTGCCCTCAAAATTGCTGGCATAGACATGCCCATGACCAGGAAAACTAAATCATCATGCAACACTTGAGCTAGTCTTAGAGGCCAGGCTAGGAATACTTCTTACCGTTTATTATTCCACAAGTGCTTATGAGTCTTCCTACGAACCTCTTGTTATTGCAGACTCGAGAACCATAACAGTTATAGCGTGGAACATAAACATAATTATGAACATGCAGATAAGTAATAACATTTATTATTGCCTCTAGGGCATATCTCCTACACTTTGTAGCTATGACACCATTACGTAATTCAAATTAAGACGATAAATCAAGTAGATTGCACATACTTTATTCTTACCAACCGTATGACATGCAGCACACAATATCTTGGAGCACCGTCGGTGTATAGTACGCCTATGGCCTACGCGAGAAGGTGGGACGGCTATAGTCCATAGCCGGCTTGTCAAGCACACTAGCTCACTCCCCAAATATCATTTCACTATTCATTCGTCGCCGGTGAAAGATGGGAATGTGGACCCACGCCGTGAGGGAAACTTTGGCGGCCCACTCCGGTGAGACCGCTGCCGCAGCCGCCAGGCGCGTGCTAACAAGCTTCGTGAGGGCGACCGCAGTCTGCGTCCAGGCGGCCAAGGCAGCCCAAACGGCCGCTATTGCTTCCTAGGCGACAGCAGCAACATCTACCTCGGTGATAGCAACTGGCGAGAGCGGCACAATAGCTGTTCGTTCCGCAGCGGCACCCTTAGCCCTGATGGATGCCGCCCACTACCATGTCAAGGCCGTCGACGCCCAGCTCGTGGCGGTCACCGCACAAATTGAACGAAGCTTCTCCGACAATAGTCGGCAACCCATGGCTAAAGAGCTAGCAATCGTTAAGAGAGTTCGAGCTGCCGTCTGTTCCTGCGCAGCATACCTTGCCACAACGAAGCCCGCCAGAGCCCATATTGTGGCCGCCCATGCCCAGCTCATGGCGGCCTATGCCAAAGATATGGCGGACGCGTATGGCGAGATGCTTGCCGAGTATGGTACAATTGATGCCATGGAGCCCCTTCCCCAGGACACCGTCAGGCGTGAGCTGGACCTGGAGCAGCGGGGGAGATCAACGAGCACCAGCCATAGTAGTACTCTTTGTTTTGTTTAATTAGGAGCGCTAGTCTTTAATTTGTCAGAGTAATGTTCAGGTCAGCTAGCTCTGTTTAATTGCTGAACTTGCTCGATTAAGAAGTTAGTCGCCTTTCTCTACCCAAATTGTGCAATGACGTGGATGACCACTGTAACCAGGGAAATTCGAACCAAAATTTTTTATGTTCAAACTCAACACACACAGGTTAAGCTATCTGAAGATGTTCACATATCGTACATAGTTCTGAATAAGGGACCGTGTCTGATGACACTTTGCGCGCCAGCTTTTTGGCTGAAGCGATTCCAAATTTTCGGCTTCCGTGGAAATATCTACCTCCCCCTCCCCCTTACCAAAAGCCACATTTCCCCTATTTCCGCCTTCCTTTCCAAGTTGAAACCTTCACTCCTTGCTTGCAGCGCCGCCTCCTCGCTGGTGACCCTCCTTCACGCTGCTCGGCCTCGCCTATCCAGGCAGGTAATCGACGACCCCCATCCTCCTCATCCTTCCACATCCCACATAACTCGACCACCGGCATGAGCGTGACACCTTCCACATAAATCACCGACCCCTCCACCAAATAAGCGCCGCCCTAAACCATGGTGCATGCAGTATAGCCAGGATATCAAGGAGCATTTGGCAGGGGAGAAGCAAATCGCGGCCGCACGCGCGGATGAGGTCGTGATGGCTGCCATTCATGCCGACCCCTCGATCTTGAAGGAGCACCTTGCCATTTGCTAGCTACGCCGGTTAAGCATGTTCGTTTTACCCGTTGCGTGTGCTGCTCCTTCCTTTCCTTCACAAATTCTAGTGAATTGTGCTATCTAATTTTACCATGCAATCTGTTGCTCTAGTGTATATGTTCTATGTGTCGTGCAGCGTGGCGCTCACTTATTAATTGTTTTGTTAATTATTTGTCATCTTCAGTTAACTGTTTGGTTCAATTCTGCAAATGTCATGTTCAATTCTTTAGGCTGCAATTTTGTATTGTCTTCCATGTGAGAAATAAATCGAATTTATCTTTACAAAATACATGAGAAACAAAAACAATTGCTATATTTCCAAGTTGTCAAGCATGCTTGGTTTGGTTATACATTGTGCAATGTGGTGCTCAGTTAACGTTTGGTTCATTTGTGTTGTGGTGTTTAGTTAAATGTTTGGTTCAATTCTGCAATGCGATGTTCAATAGTTGTGGGTGCATTCTGCTATTGTATGGCTTGAATTAATCTGATGAATCTGCAATGTGCTTATTTTTTATCAGCATATTTTACTGATAGCATGCAAACCCTTACTTAACCTGATGACTAACTACCTTATATGTGTTGCAGGGAAACAATGGGAAGCACTGAGGTTTACAATCGAGGTTAGCACGTGCATGGTCCGTTGTCTAATAGCACATTATTGTGCAATTGCAGGAACAATTATAATATTTATGTTTTTAACAATTTGGTCTTACACATGTAGGTCCTGCTGTCAGAGGTTTTGACCCACTGTTCGACCCTTTTTGCATATGGGGAAATGAGTTGTCCATGAATATCAGTCAAGTCAAGAAACTCAGAAAGATTGTTAGGATAAAGAAATTAGCGACAAAAAACAACAAGATCTTTGTCTGCACAATGAAGAAGATATCATTTCACTACAGGATGGTACTAACTATTATAACTTGCCTTTTTTATTCCTTTGCCCCATTTACAATATAGAGAAGATATTTATGCACATCCTTGTTTTCAGGCCTTTCCAAAGCAGTTCACTGATGATTACCTCTCAAACCACCTGTATGGCCAGGAGGCGAGGAAGGTATCCATACAAGACCCACGGTTCAATATTGAAGTGTTCCTGAAGAGGACGAAGGATGGACGGTCAATCATCCACATGCACTGGCCTAAAGTTACAAAGACCTTCAACATCAATGAAGGATCAATATTCTCCTTCTGCTTCAGCAGTTTTCCAGATGAGATACATCTGTCTATGTACCGTCTATGATGCTAATTTCGAAAGGTTATTGAAGTTGCATGTGAAACTTGGTCCTGGTGTAGTTGTGTAATGGGGTAGCTGAGTGCTCAAGCTATATGATATTGTACTCTGATGTATTTCAATTATGAAAATGAAATATATTGTGTGCTTAATATGAAATGTCAATTAGATTAATAAATGAATTGTGAATAATAGGATAATTAGCATGCTAATGGCGAATTAGCCTACTAACTGGGTTTTCTTGTTGCAAACGGTTGTTGAAAAAATACCGTGGGAGATGACCTCACGCAACGCACACGGTTTCTAGGAATAAACTGTGTTGGATCAATGAACAATCACACACGACTTTCTCTTGAAAACTGTTTGCGTTAGGCCACCTTGCGCAGACGTTTACCACATAAAAACTGTGTGTGATGGACAACCTTTGCCACACAGTTTCTTCTACGGACCATGTATGATACATTCAATAACACAAATGATTTAACAGGAAAAATTGTGTGTGATGTACCTGTGAACGGAAACGTTTTCCTTGGAGCGACTGTGTGGGATGTGCATACGAACGTAAATGTTTAGCAGGGACTGACTGTGTGGGACGTACTTGCGACCGGAAACAATTTCGCCGTATAATTGTATTTTTTAGCTCTACTGTACGTATTTCCGTATTTGAGCGCTCGCCGGTCGTACACGACCTCATTTTGCCGAGCGTGTGTGCCAGGACGGCATATCCCCAACTGTTTCTGGATCGTGTGGGAAGGACCCCCCTATCTCCCACACTCACTTGGCGACGGTTCCAAATGCCGTCACGAAAAGGGGTTAAAAACCGTTTGTTTAGCAGCTCGTTGTACTTGTGCGCGTTCGATATTTGGATAGCATGTATGGTGTGATTCCCTTAGTGGTGTCATGTGAACGTCGACTTTCATGACTTATTTCTCGGTCATTTTCATGACTTATTTTTGCCAAAATCGATCTGCAACATAAAAGACACGCATTGCGCGTGCATGCATACTAGTTTCCTTAGTGGTGTCATGTAAACGTCGACTACATGACACTTCACCATATTTGGGCCTAAGGGAATGCATTGTGGAGTAGCAATTAGATGATGGGTTGCGAGAGTGACAGAAGCTTAAACCCCAGTTTATGCGATATTCCGTAAGGGACCGATTGGATCCAAAAGTTTAATGCTATGGTTAGAATTTATTCTTAATACTTTTGTCGTTGTTGCAGATGCTTGCGGGAGGGTTAATCATAAGTAGGAGGTTTGTTCAAGTAAGAACAGCACCTAAGCACCAGTCCACCCACATATCAAATTATCAAAGTAGCGAACACAAATCGAACCAACATGGTGAAAGTGACTAGATGAAATTCCCGTGTACCCTCAAGAACGCTTTGCTTATCATAAGAGACTGTTTTGGCCTATCCTTTGCCCCAAAAGGATTGGGCTACCTTGCTGCACTTTTGTTACTATTATCGTTACTTGCTCGTTACAAATTATCTTGCTATCAAACTACTCTACTACTTACAATTTGAGCACTTGCAGACATTGCCTTACTACAAACCACTTGTCGTTTCCTTCTGCTCCTCGTTGGGTTTGACACTCTTACTTATTGAAAAGAGCTAGAATTGATCCCCTATACTTGTGGGTCATCAAGGTTATTTTCCGGCGCCGTTGCCGTGGAGTGAAGCGCCTTTGGCAAGTGGAATTTGGTAAGGAAACATTTATATAGTGTGCTGAAATTTATTGTCACTTGTTACTATGGAGAACAATCCTTTGAGGGGTTTGTTCGGGGTATCTTCACCTCGACCGGAACAACAATTAGCTACCCCTCAACCTACTGCACCTACTAAAAATATTGAATATGAAATTCCTTCAGGTATGTGATACGTCCATTTTGCATCATGTTTTCTTACTGTTATTTATTATGTTTTCTCCATAATAATGCTTTTTGGAGCAATTCTAATGCCTTTTCTCTGATAATTTGCAAGGTACACACCAAGAGGGAGAATTTCGGCAGCTGGAAATATGGACCTGGAAAAGCTACGTCAGGCTACCTATTCTGCACAACTCCAAACAAGATGAAACTTCACGGGGATTTTTTGTGGAATATATAAGAAATATTGGAGCAAATAGCTACCAGAGGGGGCCCACCAGGTGGGCACAACCCACCTGGGCGCCAGGGAGCCCAGGTGCGCCCTGGTAGGTTGTGCCCACCTCGGCCCACCTCCGTTGCCCATCTTCTGGTATACATGTCATTTTGACCCAGAAAAAATAAGAAGACTTTCGGGACGGAGCGCCACCGTCTTGAGGAGGAACTTGGGCAGGAGCACTTTTGCCATCCGGCGGAGCGATTCTACCGGGGGAACTTCCCTCCTGGAGGAGGAAATCATCGTCATCATCATCACCAAAAACTCTCCCATCTTGGGGAGGGCAGTCTCCATCAACATCTTCAACAGCACCATCTCATCTCAAACCCTAGTTCATCTCTTGTGTTCAATCTTGTTACCTGAACTATATATTGGTGCTTGTGGGTGACTAGTAGTGTCGATTACATCTTGTAGTTGATTACTATATGGTTTATTTGGTGGAAGATTATATGTTCAGATCCATTATGCTATTTAATACTCCTCTGATCATGAGCATGTTTATCATTTGTGAGTAGTTACTTTTGTTCATGAGGTCACGGGAGAAATCATGTTGCGAGTAATCATGTGAATTTGATATGTGTTCGATATTTTGATTGTATGTATGTTGTTATCTATAATACTATGTAATGTACAAGTTTTGAATGTTTGAATTCATGTATTGAAATGCATTTCTGGCTGTTCATTGTGCTCCATTCGACGGCTTATAATGCAGGGATTCGCTGCTACAGTGTCGTTCAGTGTTATCTGGGTTGTTCCAGAAATATCGATGGAGTAGCGCTGAGTAAGGGACCCCACCTCAAGTCAGTTCGTTGGAGCAAACAATCACCGTGCCATATTCGCATCACCTGGAGCTGTACATATCATTTTATATTGTAGTACCAATGTTGACACCCGTGGAGCTACATGGCCCATGTGGTCAGATAAACAAATCTAACTAGAGCTGAAAAGTAGAAGGATAAAAAGTAAAATGTAAACAAATCAAACCAGGTGAAGTGCCCACATACTTCTTTTTTTACGTGCACAAACGAGGCCTCACTGCCGCATTGTGGATGGAAAGCTGTAGTAAATGCTACAGTGAAACATAGCAATAGGTAGGATAGGCACTACCCAAACCTAGGTATTTGTGAACCCGCTTTTCAAAAATGCATTTAAACATGTTTGAAGATGCCAAAAATTACAAAACAAAATTTGACACGCATATCTTTGCAAAATATGTTCGGAAACAAAATTTACGAATAATTGCCTTTTATTTTCCCTCTGTATAAAAGATAAATTTTAGTGTGAGTTTCACAACACGTTTGTTTCTCTTTTTTGCACATGCAAAAAAAGTTGTTTAATTCTTCTGCAAAACTTTCTATTTGCATGTAGAACTTGTAGGAGATGCATGCAACTTTTTCCAGAAATTTTGGCCACTTAGAAATATGTTTTTGAAGTAGGTTCATATGTACTTTTTTCAGAATGTGTTTTTCGAAGTGAGCTCATACGTACTTTTTTCAGATTTTTTTGTCATTTAGAAATGTGTTTTTCAAAGTGGGTTCATCTATGTATCTTCCGCAATAGGTACCCAATTTTTGTGCAAATTACCTATTCATGTGATAGTGATTGCATAAGAACACGGGAAGCTTTCTTATGCTAATTCCGAGTACGTGCACATGCACATTTTTTTCATTTCTCAGTCATTTTCATGACTTATTTTTTCCAAAATCGATCTGCAACATAAAAGACGCGCATTGCGCGTGCATGCATACTAGTTTCCTTAGTGGTGTCATGTAAACATCGACTACATGACACTTCACCATATTTGGGACTAAGGGAATACATTGTGGAGTAGCAATTAGATTATGGGTTGCGAGAGTGACAGAAGCTTAAACCCTAGTTTATGCGCTATTCCGTAAGGGACCGATTGGATGCAAAAGTTTAATGGTATGGTTAGAATTTATTCTTAATACTTTTCTCGTAGTTGCGGATGCTTGCGGGAGGGTTAATCATAAGTAGGAGGTTTGTTCAAGTAAGAACAACACCTAAGCACCGGTCCACCCACATATCAAATTATCAAAGTGGCGAACACAAACCGACCCAACATGGTAAAAGTGACTAGATGAAATTCCTATGTATCCTCAAGAACGCTTTGCTTATCATAAGAGACCGTTTTGGCCTGTCTTTTGCCTCAAAAGGATTGGGATACCTTGCTGCATACTTATTGCTACTATCATTACTTGCTCGTTAAAAATTATCTTGCTATCAAAATACTCTTTTACTTACAATTTCAGCACTTATAGACATTACCTTACTGAAAACTACTTGTCATTTCCTTCTGCTCCTCGTTGGGTTCGACACTCTTACTTATAGAAAAGAGATACAATTGCTCCCCTATTCTTGTGGGTCATCAAGGCTATTTTCTGGCGCCGTTGCCAGGGAGTGAAGCACCTTTGGTAAGTGGAATTTGGTAAGGAAACATTTATATAGTGTGCTGAAATTTTTTGTCACTTGTTACTATGGAAAACAATCCTTTGAGGGGTTTGTTCGGGGTATATTCACATCATCCGGAACCATAATTAGCTACTCCTCAATCTACTGCACCTACTGAAAATATTGAATATGAAATTCCTTTGGGTATGATAGAACAACTGCTAGCTAATCCTTATGTAGGAGATGGAACCGAACATCCTGATATGCACTTGATATATATATAGAACAAATTTGTGGATTCTTTAAGCTTGCAGGTTTACCCAGAGATGAGGTGATGAAAAAGGTTTTACCTTTATCTTTGAAGGGAAAAGTATTGTCATGGTATAGGCTATTCGATCATATTGGATCATGGAATTGTAATCGTTTGAAATTGGAATTCCACCAAAAAAAATTATCCTATGCATCTAGTTCATCGTGATCGGAATTATATATATAATTTTTCGCCTCGTGAAGGAGAAAGTATCGCTCTAGCTTTGGGGAGGCTTAAGTCAATGTTATATTCATGCCCCAATCATGAGCTCTCAAGAGAAATTATTATTCGGAACTTTTATGCTCGGCTTTCTCGTAATGATCAAACCATGCTTGATACTTCTTGTGATGGTTCTTTTATGAAGAAGACTATTGAGTTCCGGTGGGATCTTTTGGAAATAATTAATCACAACTCCGAAGATTGCGAACTCGACGAAGGTAAAGAGTCTGTTATTAAACTTAAGTATGATTGTGTTAAATATTTTATGAATACCGATGCTTTTCAAAAGTTTAAGCACTAAATATGGACTTGACTCTGAGATAGTAGCCTCCTTTTCTGAATCATTTGCTACTCATGTTGAACTACCTAGAGAGAAGTGGTTTAAATATCACACACCTATTAAATAAGAAATTAAAGAACCGGTACTGGTTAAAGAAGAAACTATAGTTTATAATGTTGATCTAGTTGTCCCTTCTGGTTATATTGAGAAACCACCTTTTCCTGTTATGATAAAGGAACATGCTAAAGTTTCAACCATGGTAATAGTAATATTAGAACACCTAAATCTGATGAACAAATTAAAGTAGAACCTATCATTTCTATGGTTAAAGATCTCTTGGAAGAAGATATGGATGGGCATGTTATTTACTTCTGTGAAGAAGCTGCTAGAATTGCTAAAACTGATAGAAGGGATAAACATAGACCTGTTGTGGGCATGCATGTCATCTCAGTTAAAATAGGAGATCACTGTTATCATGGTTTATGTGACATGGGTGCTAGTATGAGTGTTATTCCTTACACTTTATATCAAGAAATTATGAAAGACATAGCACCTGCAGAGTTAGAAGAAATATATGTTACTATTAAACTTGCTAATAGAGACACTATATCACCTTTTGGGATTGTTGGGGATGTTGAAGTCTTGTATGGGAAAATAAAATACCCTACTGATTTTCTTGTTCTTGGTTCCCCACAAGATGACTTCTGTCCCATTATCTTTGGTATACCTTTCTTGAATACAGTTAGTGCTAAGATAGATTGTAAGAAACAAACTGGCGGTGTTAGCTTTGGTGATGAGTCTCATGAGTTTAATTTTTCCAAGTTTGGTAGAAATCTTCATGAAAAATAATTGCCTAGTAAGGATGAATTAATTGGTCTTGCTTCTATTGTTGTGCCACGTACTGATCCTTTAGAACAGTATTTGCTAGACCATGAAAATGATTTACATATGCATGAAAGAAATGAAGTAGATAAGATTTTCTTTCAACAATGTCCTCTACTTAAACGCAATTTGCCTATTGAAACTCCGGAAGGTCCTCCTCTACCTAAAGGTGATCATGTGTTTGAATTAAAACAATTGCCAGACACCTTGAAATATGCCTATCTTGATGAAAAGAAGATATATCCTATTATTATTAGTGCTAACCTTTCAAAACATGAAGAAGAAAGATTATTGAAAATTCTAAGCAAGCATTGGGCTGCTATTGGATATAGTCTTGGTGATTTAAAGGGCATAAGTCCCACTCTATGTCAGCAAAATTAATATGGAACCTGATGCTAAACCCATTGTTGATCACCAACGTCGGTTAAATCCGGAGATGAAAGAAGTAGTAAGAACAAAAATATTAAAACTTCTGGAAGCAGGTATAATTTATCCCATAGCTGATAGTAGATGGGTAAGCCCTGTGTTGGGGAACGTAGCAGAAATTCAAAATTTTCCTACGTGTCACCAAGATCTATCTATGGAGAGACTAGCAACGAGGGGAAGGAGAGTGCATCTACATACCCTTGTAGATCGCTAAGCGGAAGCGTTCAAGTGAACGGGGTTGATGGAGTCGTACTCGTCGTGATTCAAATCACCGATGACCAAGTGCCGAACGCACGGCACCTCCGCGTTCAACACACGTGCAGCCCGGTGACGTCTCCCACGGCTTGATCCAGCAAGGAGAGAGGGAGAGGTTGAGGAGGACTCCATCCAACAGCAGCACAACGGCGTGGTGGTGATGGAGGAGCGTGGCAATCCTGCAGGGCTTCGCCAAGCACCACAGAAGAGGAGGAAGAAGAGATGCAGGGCTGCACCAACGAGAGATCGAATCACGTGTGTTATGGGCAGCCCCATGCCTCACTATATATAGGGGAGAGGGAGAAGGGTGCGCCCCCTCTAGGGTTCCCACCCCTAGGGGGGGCGGCAGCCCTAGATGGCAAAGGGGGTGGCGGTCAAGAGGGGAGAGGGGAGGGAGGCGCAGCTAGATGGGCCCTAAGGCCCATCCCCTTTAGGGTTTGCCCCCGTCCCACCTCTTAGGCGCCATGGGCCCTTGTGGGAGGCGCACCAGCCCACTAAGGGGATGGTCCCTCACCACTCTTGGCCCACGCAACCTTCTGGGGTTGGTGTCCCCACTTGGTGGACCCCCGGGACCCTCCCGGTGGTCCTGGTACGTTACCGATAAACCCCGAAACTCTTCTGGTGACCAAAACAGGACTTCCCATATATAAATCTTTACCTCCGGACCATTCCGGAACTCCTCGTGACGTCCGGGATCTCATCCGGGACTCCTAACAACATTCGGTAACCACATACAAGCTTCCTTTATAACCCTAGCGTCATCGAACCTTAAGCGTGTAGACCCTACGGGTTCGGGAGACATGCAGACATGACCGAGACGTTCTCCGGTCAATAACCAACAGCGGGATCTGGATACCCATGTTGGCTCCCACATGTTCCATGATGATCTCATCGGATGAACCACGATGTCAAGGACTTAATCAATCCCGTATTCAATTCCCTTTGTTTATCGGTACGATACTTGCCCGAGATTCGATCGTCGGTATCCCGATACCTTGTTCAATCTCGTTACCGGCAAGTCTCTTTACTCGTTCCGTAACACATCATCCCGTGATCAACTCCTTGATCACATTGTGCACATTATGATGATGTCCTACCGAGTGGGCCTAGAGATACCTCTCCGTTTACACGGAGTGACAAATTCCAGTCTCGATTCGTGCCAACCCAACATACACTTTCGGAGATACCTGTAATGCACCTTTATAGTCACCCAGTTACGTTGTGACGTTTGGTACACCCAAAGCACTCCTACGGTATCCGGGAGTTGCACAATCTCATGGTCTAAGGAAATGATACTTGACATTAGAAAAGCTTTAGCATACGAACTACATGATCTTGTGCTAGGCTTAGGATTGGGTCTTGTCCATCACATCATTCTCCTAATGATGTGATCCCGTTATCAACGACATCCAATGTCCATGGTCAGGAAACCGTAACCATCTATTGATCAACGAGCTAGTCAACTAGAGGCTTACTAGGGACATGGTGTTGTCTATGTATCCACACATGTATCTGAGTTTCCTATCAATACAATTCTAGCATGGATAATAAACGATTATCATGAACAAGGAAATATAATAATAACCAATTTATTATTGCCTCTAGGGCATATTTCCAACAGTCTCCCACTTGCACTAGAGTCAATAATCTAGTTCACATTGCCATGTGATTAACGCTCACAGGTCACATCTCCATGTGACTAACACCCAAAGAATTCTAGGTTTGATCATGTTGCTTGTGAGAGAGGTTTTAGTCAACGGGTCTGAACCTTTCAGATCCGTGTGTGCTTTACAGATCTCTATGTCATCTCCTAGATGCAGCTACCATGTTCTATTTGGAACTATTCCAAATAACTGTTCTATTATAGGAATCCAGTTTACTACTCAGAATAATCTGGTTTAGTGTCAAAGTTTGCATCGGCGTAACCCTTTACGACGAACTCTTTTACCACCTCCATAATCGAGAAAATTCCTTAGTCCACTAGTTACTAAGGATAACTTTGACCGCTGTCCTGTGATCCATTCATGGATCACTCTCGTACCCCTTGACTGACTCATGGCAAGGCACACTTCAGGTGCGGTACACAGCATAGCATACTGTAGAGCCTATGTCTTAAGCATAGGGGACGACCTTCGTCCTTTCTCTCTATTCTGCCGTGGTCGAGCTTTAAGTCTTAACTTCATACCTTACAACTTAGGCAAGAACTCCTTCTTTGACTGATCCATCTTGAACACCTTCAAGATCATGTCAAGGTATGTGCTCATTTGAAAGTACTTTTAAGCGTTTTGATCTATACTTATAGATCTTGATGCTCAATGTTCAAGTAGCTTAATCCAGGTTTTCCATTGAAAAACACTTTCCAAATAACCCAGATGCTTTCTAGAAATTCTACATCATTTCTGATCAACAATATGTCAATATCAGAAATTCTATAGTGCTCCCACTCACTTCTTTGGAAATACCAGTTTCTCATAAACTTTGTATACACCCAAAATCTTTGATCATCTCATCAAAGCATACATTCCAACTCCGAGATGCTTACTCCAGTCCTTAGAAGGATAGCTGGAGCTTTGCATACTTATTAGCATCTTTCAGGATTGACAAAACCTTCCGGTTGTATCACATACAACCTTTCCTCAAGAAAATCATCGAGGAAACAATGTTTTGACATCCTATCTGCAAGATTTCATAAATAATGCAGTGACTGCTAATTTAATTCCAACAGACTCTTAGCATCGCTATGAGTGAGAAAATCTCACCGTAGTCAACTCCTTGAACTTGTCAGAAAACATCTTAACGACAAGTCGAGCTTTCTTAATGGTGACATTTACCATCATTGTCCGTCTTCCTTTTAAAATCCATCTGTACTCAACAGCCTTACGGCCATCGAGCCATTCTGCCAAAGTCTACACTTTGTTTTCATACATGGATCCTCTCTCGGATTTTATGGCCTCCAGCCATTTATCAGAATCCAGGCCCACCATCGCTTCTCCATAGCTCGTAGGTTCATTGTTGTCTAGCAACATGACTTCCAAGACAGGGTTACGTACCACTCTAAAGTAGTACGCATCCTTGTCATCCTACGATGTTTGGCAGTGACTTGATCTGAAGTCTCATGATCAATATCATAAGCTTCCACTTCAATTGGTGTAGGTGCCACAGGAACAACTCTTTGTGCCCTGCTATACACTAGTTGAAGTAACGGTTCAATAACCTCATCAAGTCTCCACCATCCTCCCACTCAATTCTTTTGAGAGAAACTTTTCCTCGAGAAAGGACCTGATTCTAGAAACAATCCCTTATTGCTTTCGGATCTGAGACAGGAGGTATACCCAACTGTTTTGGGTGTCCTATGAAGATGCATTTATCCGCTTTGGGTTCGAGCTTATCAGCCTGAAACTTTTTCACATAAGCGTCGTAGCCCCAAACTTTTAAGAAATGACAGCTTAGGTTTCTCTAAACCATAGTTCATACGGTGTCATATCATCGGAATTACGTGGTGCCCTATTTAAAGTGAATGTGGTTGTCTCTAATGCCTAACCCATAAACTATTGTGGTAATTTGATAAGAGACATCATGGTATGCATCATATCCAATAGGGTGCAGTTATGATGTTCGGACACACCATCACACTATGGTGTTCCAGGCTGTATCAGTTGTGAAACAATTTCCACAATGTCTTAATTCTGTGCCAAACTCGTAATTCAGATATTCATCTCTATGATCATATCATAGATATTTTATCCTCTTGTCACGACGATCTTTCAACTTCACCCTGAAATTACTTGAACCTTTCAATAATTCAGACTCGTGATTCATCAAGTAAATATACTCAACATCTACTCAAATCATCTGTGAAGTAAAAACATAACGATATCCACTACATGCCTCAGCACTCATTGGACTGCACACATCAAAATGTATTTCTTCCAACAAGTTGCTTTCTAGTTCCATTTTACTGAAAACGAGGCTTTCAGTCATCTTGCCCATGTGGTATGATTTGCATGTATCAAGTGATTCAAAATCAAGTGAGTCCAAACGATCCATCTGTATAGAGTTTCTTCATGCATATCTACCAATAGACATGGTTCGCATGTCTCAAACTTTTCAAAAACGAGTGAGCCCAAAGACCCATCAACATGGAGCTTCTTCATGCGTTTTATACCGATATGACTTACGTAGCAGTGCCATAAGTAGGTGGTACTATCATTACTATCTTTTGGCATGAACATGTGTATCACTACGATCGAGATTCAATAAACCATTCATTTTAGGTGTAAGACCATTGAAGGTATTATTCAAATAAACAGAGTAACCATTATTCTCCTTAAATGAATAACCGTATTGCGGTAGACATAATCCAATCACGTCTATGCTCAACGCAAACACCAATCTCGATGGTAGAGGGAGCGTGCGATGCTTGATCATATCAACATTGGAAATACTTCCAACACATATCGTCAGCTCACCTTTAGCTAGTCCTCGTTTATTCCGTAGCTTTTATTTCGAGTTACTAACACTTAGCAACCGAACCGGTATCTAATACCCTGGTGCTACTAGGAGTACTAGTAAAGTACACATCAACACAATGTATATCCAATATACTTCTAGCGACCTTGCCAGCCTTCTAATCTACCAAGTATCTAGGGTAATTCTGCTCCAGTGGTTGTTCCCCTTATTACAGAAGCACTTAGTCTCGGGTTTGGGTTCAACCTTGGGTTTCTTCACTAGAGCAGCAGATGAATTGCCGTTTCACGAAGTATCCCTTCTTGCCCTTGCCCTTCTTGAAACTAGCGGTTTCACAAACCATCAACAATTGATGCTCCTTCTTGATTTCTACTATCGCGAATATCTCAAGGATCATCATATATGTCCCTGATATATTATAGTTCATCACGAAGCTCTAGCAGCTTGGTGGTAATGACTTCGGAGAAACATCACTATCTCATCTGGAAGATCAACTCCCACTTGATTCAAGCGATTGTTGTACTCAGACAATCTGAGCACAAGCTCAACAATTGAGCTTTTCTCCCTTAGTATGTAGGCTAGAAGAACCGTCGGAGGTCTTATACCTCTTGACCTGGGCACGAGCCTGAAATCCCAATTTCAGCCCTCAAAACATCTCATATGTTTCGCGACATTTCAAAACGTCTTTGGTGCCTCAACTCTAAACCGTTTAACTGAACTATCGTGTAGTTATCAAAACGTGTATGTTCGATGTTCGCAACATCCACAGACCACGTTCGAGGTTCAGCACACTGAGCGGTGCATTAAGGACATAAGCCTTCTAAGAAGCAATGAGGACAATCCTCAGTTTATGGACCTAGTCCGCATAATTGCTACTATCAACTTTCAACTAAATTTTTTCTCTAGGAACATAATTAAATAGTAGAACTGAAGCGCGAGCTACGACATAATTTGCAAAATCCTTTTGACTATGTTCAGGATAATTAAGTTCATCTTATGAACTCCCACTCAGATAGACATCCCTCTAGTCATCTAAGCGATTACATGATCCGAGTCAACTAGGCCGTGTCCGATCATCACGTGAGACGGACTAGTCAACATCGGTGAACATCTTCATGTTGATCGTATCTTCTATACGACTCATGCTCGACCTTTCGGTCTTCTGTGTTCCGAGGCCATGTCTGTACATGCTAGGCTCGTCAAGTTAACCCTAAGTGTTTTGCATGTGTTCCGAGGCCATGTCTGTACATGCTAGGCTCGTCAACACCCGTTGGATGTGAACGTAAGGATCCATCACACCCGATCATCACGACGTGCTTAGAAACGACGAACTTTAGGAACGGTGCACAGTTAGAGGAGAACACTTCTTGAAATTGTTATGAGGGATCATCTTATTTACTACCGTCGTTCTAAGCAAATAAGATGTATAAACATGATAAACATCACATGCAATCAAATAGTGACATGATATGGCCAATATCATATTGCTCCTTTTGATCTCCATCTTCGGGGCTCCATGATCATCATCGTCACCGGCATGACACCATGATCTCCATCATCATGATCTCCATCATTGTGTCTTCATGAAGTTGTCACGTCATCTATTACTTCTACTACTACAGCTAACGGTTAGCAATAAAAGTAAAGTAATTACATGACGTTTAAGTTGACACGCAGGTCATAAATAAATGAAGACAACTCCTATGGCTCCTGCCGGTTGTCATATTCATCGACATGCAAGTCGTGATTCCTATTACAAGAACATGTTCAATCTCATACATCACATATATCATTCATCACATCCTTTGGCCATATCACATCACATAGCATACCCTGCAAAAACAAGTTAGACATCCTCTAATTGTTGTTTGCATGTTTTACGTGGCTGCTATGGGTTTCTAGCAAGAACGTTTCTTACCTACGCAAAGACCACAACGTGATATGCCAATTGCTATTTACCCTTCATAAGGACCCTTTTCATCGAATCCGATCCGACTAAAGTAGGAGAGACAGACACCCGCTAGCCACCTTATGCAACTAGTGCATGTCAGTCGGTGGAACCTGTCTCACGTAAGAGTACGTGTAAGGTCGGTCCGGGCCGCTTCATCCCATGATGCCGCCGAATCAAGATAAGACTAGTAACGGCAAGCATATTGAACAAAATCAATGCCCACAACTACTTTGTGTTCTACTCGTGCATAGAATCTACGCAATAGACCTAGCTCATGATGCCACTGTTGGGGAACGTAGCAGAAATTCAAAATTTTCCTACGTGTCAGCAAGATCTATCTATGGAGAGACTAGCAACGAGGGGAAGGAGAGTGCATCTACATACCCTTGTAGATCGCTAAGCGGAAGCGTTCAAGTGAACGGGGTTGATGGAGTCGTACTCATCGTGATTCAAATCACCGATGACCAAGTGCCGAACGCACGGCACCTCCGCGTTCAACACACGTGCAGCCCGGTGACGTCTCCCACGCCTTGATCCAGCAAGGAGAGAGGGAGAGGTTGAGGAAGACTCCATCCAGCAGCAGCACAACGGCGTGGTGGTGATGGAGGAGCGTGGCAATCCTGCAGGGCTTCGCCAAGCACCACAGAAGAGGAGGAAGAAGAGATGCAGGGCTGCACCAACGAGAGATCGAATCACGTGTGTTATGGGCAGCCCCATGCCTCACTATATATAGGGGAGAGGAGAAGGGTGCGCCCCCTCTAGGGTTCCCACCCCTAGGGGGGGCGGCAGCCTTAGATGGCAAAGGGGGTGGCGGCCAAGAGGGGAGAGGGGAGGGAGGCGCAGCTAGATGGGCCCTAAGGCCCATCCCCTTTAGGGTTTGCCCCCTTCCCACCTATTAGGCACCATGGGCCCTTGTGGGAGGCGCACCAGCCCACTAAGAGGCTGGTCCCTCACCAATCTTGGCCCACGCAACCTTCTGGGGTTGGTGGCCCCACTTGGTGGACCCCCGGGACCCTCCCGGTGGTCCCGGTACGTTACCGATAAACCCCGAAACTCTTCCGGTGACCAAAACACGACTTCCCATATATAAATCTTTACCTCTGGACCATTCCGGAACTCCTCGTGACATCCGGGATCTCATCCGGGACTCCGAACAACATTCGGTAACCACATGCAAGCTTCCTTTATAACCCTAGCGTCATCGAACCTTAAGCGTGTAGACCCTACGGGTTCGGGAGACATGCAGACATGACCGAGACGTTCTCCGGTCAATAACCAACAGCGGGATCTGGATACCCATGTTGGCTCCCACATGTTCCACGATGATCTCATTGGATGAACCACGATGTCAAGGACTTAATCAATCCCGTATTCAATTTCCTTTGTCTATCGGTACGATACTTGCCCGAGATTCGATCGTCGGTATCCTGATACCTTGTTCAATCTCGTTACCGGCAAGTCTCTTTACTCGTTCCGTAACACATCATCCCGTGATCAACTCCTTGATCACATTGTGCAAATTATGATGATGTCCTACCGAGTGGGCCTAGAAATACCTCTCCGTTTACACGGAGTGACAAATTCCAGTCTCGATTCGTGCCAACCCAACAGACACTTTCGGAGATACCTGTAATGCACCTTTATAGTCACCCAGTTACGTTGTGACGTTTGGTACACCCAAAGCACTCCTATGGTATCCGGGAGTTGCACAATCTCATGTTCTAAGGAAATGATACTTGACATTAGAAAAGCTTTAGCATACGAACTACATGATCTTGTGCTAGGCTTAGGATTGGGTCTTGTCCATCACATCATTCTCCTAATGATGTGATCCCGTTATCAATGACATCCAATGTCCATGGTCAGGAAACCGTAACCATCTATTGATCAACGAGCTAGTCAACTAGAGGCTTACTAGGGACATGGTGTTGTCAATGTATCCACACATGTATCTGAGTTTCCTATTAATACAATTCTAGCATGGATAATAAACGATTATCATGAACAAGGAAATATAATAATAACCAATTTATTGTTGCCTCTAGGGCATATTTCCAACACCCTGTTCATTGTGTCCCTAAGAAAGGAGGTATTACTGTTGTTCCGAATGATAAGAATTAACTTATTCCACAAAGAACTGTTACAGGCTATAGAATGGTAATTGATTTTAGAAAATTAACTAAAGCAACTAGAAAATATCATTACCATTTTCCTTTTTATTGATCAAATGCTTGAAATATTATCTAAGAACACACACATTTTATTCCTTGATGGATATTCTGGCTTTTCACAAATACATGTTTCTCAACCTGATCAAGAAAAGACCACTTTTACTTGTCCTTTTGGAACTTATGCTTATAGACGTATGCCTTTTGGTTTATGTAATGCACCCGCTACCTTTCAAAGATGTATGACTGCTATATTCTATGATTTTTGTGAAAATATTGTTGAGGTTTTTCATGGATGACTTTTTTGTTTATGGGAAGTCTTTGATGATTGTTTAATCAATCTTGATCGAGTTTTGCAGATATGAACAAACAGATCTTGTCTTGAATTGGGAGAAGTGCCACTTTATGGTTAATGAAGGCATTGTCTTGGGTCATAAAATTTCTGAAAGAGGTATTGAATGGGATCAAGCTAAGGTTGATGCAATTGAGAAAATGCCATGTCCTAAAGATATAAAAGGTATTTGTAGTTTCCTAGGTCATGCTGGTTTCTATAGGAGATTTATCAAAGACTTTTCTAAAATTTCTAGTCCTCTTACTAGTCTTTTGAAAAAGGATATTCCTTTTGTTTTTGATGATGATTGTTTAGAAGCCTTTGAAAAACCCAAGAAAGCCTTAATTTATGCACCTATTGTTCAACACCTGATTGGAACTTGCCTTTTGAAATTATGTGTGATGCTAGTGATTATGTTGTTGGTGTTGTTCTAGGACAAAGAGCTGATAAGAAATTGAATGTTATTTATTATGCTAGTAAAACTCTAGACAGTGCTCAAAGAAATTATGCTACTATTGAAAAATAATTTTTAGCAGTTGTGTTTTCTTGTGATGAATTTAGACCTTATATTGTTGATTCCAAAGTAACTGTTCACACAGACCAAGCTGCTATTAAATATCTTATGGAAAAGAAAGATACTAAACCTAGACTTATTCGGTGGGTTCTCTTGCTACAAGAATTTGATTTATACATCATTGATAGAAAAGGAGCTAAGAACCCCGTAGCTGATAACTTGTCTAGGCATGAAAATGTGCTTGATGACCCACTACCTATTGATGATAGTTTTCCCCATGAGCAGTTAGCTACAATAAATGTTGCTAATAGTACTCCTTGATATGCCGACTATGATAATTACATTGTTGCTAAATATTTGCCACCTAGCTTTACATACCAACAAAAGAAAAAAAATTCTTCTATAATTTAAGACATTACTTTTGGGATGACCCACATCTTTATAAAGAAGGGGTAGATGGTATTATTAGACGTTGTGTACTTAAGCATGAACAGGGACAAATCCTACGGAAATGTCACTCCGAAGTTTATGGAGGGCATCATACTGGAGATAGAACTGCTCATAAGGTATTGCAGTCTGGATTTTATTGGCCTACTCTCTTCAAGGATGCCCGTAAGTACATCTCATCTTGTGATGAATGTCAAAGAATAGGTAATATCAGTAATCATCAAGAAATGCCTATGAATTATTCACTTGTTATTGAACCATTTGATGTTTGATGATTTGATTACATGGGACCTTTTCCATCCACTAGTGGGTATACATATTTTTTGGTTGCTGTTGATTATGTTACTAAATGGGTAGAAGCTACTCAAACCAGTAGTGCTGATCACAACACCTCTATTAAAATGCTTAAGGAAGTTATTTTCCCAAGGTTTGGAGTCGCTAGATATTTAATGACTGATGGTGGTTCACGCTTTACTCATGATGCTTTCCGTAAAATGCTTGCTAGGTATGATGTTAATCATATAATTGCATCACCCTATCATCCTTAGTCTAGTGCTCAAGTTGAACTTAGCAATAAAGAAATAAAATTAATTTTGCAAAAGACTGTCAATAGGTCCTGTTGGGGATATGACTACTGGAGGTAAACCGGCTAGGAGTGGCCGGGTTAACTCCATGAATATAGAAACCCATGAAGACGTGAGAATGGTGGCGCTTTACGAAGGCCCAAGGCCCAAAGGCGGGTTAAGGCCTATAGATGTAAACCGACTCTTTCATGTAACTTGTATTGTAAGTTAGAAGGAATAGAGACCGAGCCGGACACGTTTATGATCCGGCCTCAGGGCTCTGTAAACCGGCGGGCGTCAACCTGTGTATATAAAGCGACGACCCGGCCGCGGTTTAGGGACGACAGGCAACAACTCGAGAGCCAGGCAAAGTGGATTTGCTCCCTCGTCATCGAAACCCTAGCAATACCAATCACAACTAGACGTAGGCTTTACCTTCATCGAAGGGTCCGAACTAGTATAAAATCCTGCGTGTCCCTTGTCTGGTTTAACCCCTTTAAGCTAACCCGTTGCGATGGCTCCACGACTAAGTCCTTTCATGAGGACATCTGCCGTGACAAACCCACGATAGTTGGCGCCCACCATGGGGCTATCGCACGATGGTTTCGAGTTCTTGAAGGGCAGCTTTGATGGACTCAAGGGATACGCAGTGGGCCGGATGACAAAGAGTCGTCACGGCAAGCTCTACATCGACGACGTAGGATGGGGTCCCGAGGCCGGTTCAATCGAATATGGCTATCGGGTCCCCTTTGGTGGGATTCATGTCTTCATCGGCAAAATCAGCGAACCGGGCACTGAGCCGGACATCTGCACCAACATCATAGAGATGGCTCAACGTGCGAGCCCTTCCCTAGTTCAGCCCGCTGCAAAGCATGTTTTTGTAGGTGTCATCCATGGGGCAGAGTACGAGGGCGGACCAGCATCTGATGGAGAAACCGTTGTCTGCTTAGATGACAAGTCTTCAACTGGTGACTTCGAGTCGTTGTATCAGTTGCGGGATAGCCGGATTAGCGGAGGCTCCGATGGCGACAGTATTCCGGACCCCCTCGATCTGCCAAACCAGGTCGCGATCTTCATGGCTGGAACACAGCCAACCCATACCTCTTTTACCGCCGCAGCAGTAATCTCCGGCTCAGCGAGAGCAACACCAGCAGGGGCAGGGGGCTCTGCGCCGCCTCCGGCTCAGATTTTGTCCGATTTGTTCGACGCTTTGGCAACGTTGCTGGTAGCGGAGGTTGATGCGGCCAACCGTGATCAGCACAATGCGGAAATTGTAAAGGTGAAGGATCAGATAGCTCAGGCTAAAGCAGACTTGGCGGCAGAGAATGCCAAGATGGCTACTGAGCAGGCCGAGTTGGAGACTCAGGCTTACCGGCTTAGGCTGGATCAGAATGCCTCAGATGATGTCATGAGGAGGAGATACCGGTCGCACCTTCCGCCGAATTACGAAGCAAGAAATCTCTTCAAGACGCCAGGAGCAAATGGTTGAACTATTCACTTATTAGACTATTCACTTTGATGGGTCCAGGCAATTGGAAGGCTCGGGAGCTGGAGTCATATTAACTTCCCCATGAGGTGACAAGTTTTTTATGTACTTCGCTTAATGTTCCCTTGTACTAACAATGCAGCTGAGTACGAGGCCTTACTCCATGGTCTTCGGATGGCTAAAGAGATGAGCTTAAACCGGGTTAAGTGCTTCGGTGACTCGGACCTGGTGGCTCAGCAGGTATCTGGCACTTGGGATTCTAAGGACCCACTCATGGCTGCATATCGACGAGAGGTTGACGTTGTGGCTGGTCATTTCAAGGGCTATCAAGTTGACCACATAGACCGACGCAGGAATGAAGCGGCGGATGCTTTAAGTCGCCTTGGTTCTCAGTGTAAACCGGTCCCACCTAATGTCTTCCTTGACGTATTACATAATCCGTCGGTCAAGATACCAACAGAGGAGGAGTTGGCCATTGCTGACCCAAAGGCCCAATTGGTGTAACGCCCCGTGACCAATGTGCCAGGTGTCTTCCAGTTATTCGCCGTTGTTGCCTTGTCATTACTTGCGTGTCATGCATTTCATATCATGTCATCATGTGCATTTCATTTGCATACGTGTTCGTCTCATGCATCCGAGCATTTTCCCCGTTGTCTATTTTGCATTCCGGTGCTCCTATGTCGTCCGGTGTCCCTTTCTACATCTTTTCGTGTGCGGGTGTTAAAGGTTTTCGGATTAGACCGAGACTTGTCATGCGGCCTTGGTTTACTACCGGTAGACCGCCTGTCAAGTTTCATGCCATTTGGACTTCGTTTGATACTCCAACGGTTAACCGAGGGACCGAAAAGGCCTCGTGTGTGTTGCAGCCCAACATCCCTCCAAAGTGGCCCAAAACCCACCTAAACCTCCTCCATCACCTAGGCCGTTCGATCACGATCTCGTGGCCGCAAACCGCGCCTCATTGGGAGCTTCCTAGCTCCCTCTATCTCTATAAATAGATCTCCCCCAGAAATTTTCGGGCAAACCCTACCCCTCCCTCTCCACGCGCTGTCGGACAAAAAACCTCGCCGGCGGACACGTCCGTTCCGCCCGTCCGCCGCCACGTGTCACGCTGGGATTCACTAAGTCCGGCGCCCACTTCACCGCCATCGAGTGGGCCCGCCAGGCCCAGCTCAGGCCCTCCCGCCTCGGACCGGGCCAGAGGCCGCGCCTCTCCTCCGCCCGCGCCTCTCCTCCGCACTCGCGCCGCCGCCCGCCACCTACTCTGGCCGCCGCGCGCCATCACCGGCGCCGCC